>NW_020954596.1:18095000-18313574 GCF_900497805.2 Vombatus ursinus | reverse complement strand
TCAGCACTGTCACACTTCACTAAAGAGAAAGTTATTCTTGTAACTTGGGTGATTTCTTTCTTACCCGTAAGATCACTACCCTAATTGTGCAGAGAAGCATTTTCTTAATTCATTGTTGCTATGTAAATATAAAGTTTTGAGAAGATTGGTTGACTTAGGGAAGGGTGAGAATAAAATAGAAAAAAAGCATTAGAGACTTCTTTATTTATGGATTAAAACACAATTCTAATTTGATGTAAGAAAAATGCTTTCATATTCTCAGATGAGTAAACTCATATTTGGTTTCTTATTAATATGAAGTATTCATTTATAATCTTATTTTGTGATATAATCTTAAAGAAAACATTTAACAGTGATAGAATACATTGTATTATGCATTAGCACCTAAAATTATTAGAGTCTAGAAAGGTATATTTTTCAGTACCAATTAAAAAAATATTGGATCATGAGATTTAAACCTAGAAGGGACCTTAGGCATTACATAATCCACCTCCTCTCCTATCCTCCCAAACACACACACTTTGCACATGAGGGAAATAGAACTCAGCCAGATTAAGCGTCTTGCTCAAGGTCACAGTGCAGTGAAAGTACCCAGTCTTCTAACTCCTAATCAACTGCACTTGATAAATGGCTTACATAAATATCAGCAGAGATAAAACCCCTTGCTACTTTTACAGGTTTGCCCTAGAAGAACAAGGTTTTAGATATTATGAAGCTGCTTTGGAAGAGAGACCGCTATAATGTTATAGGCAGAAAACAGTGACTCTAAGTAATCAGTCACGTAAGCCTAGACAAGGTGACAATTAAAAGACTAAGCAGAGGTAGAAGAGCTCAAAGAGAATATCCAGATTCTAATTTAAAAAATGACTAAAGCAAAAAGTATAAAACTTACTCGCCTCAATCATTGCAAACACATGCTCATATTAAAATAAGCGTATAAGGAGTTCCTTATATGTATTCACATCGAAAGAATGACAAAACTTCAGTTGGAAAAATCCTAAGAAATGATAGCAACAACTGACATTTATATCCTACTTTTAAGGTTTGCAAAATAATTTATCTATGTATATGGGTATATATATATATGTATATGGGTATATATATATATATACACACCCACATATATATATGCATATATACATTTTTATCTGATCCTCATAACAGTCCTGTGATATATGATTTATCCTATGATAAAGGAATTATCCTCATCTTACCAATGGGCAAACTGAGGCTCAGAGAGGTTAAATGAGTCGCCCACGGTCATAAAGTTATTAAATGCCAGAGTCAGGAACTGGACCTAGTTATCTCTTGACTATAAGTCTAGCAGTCTAATCTCTTATTTTTGTGGATAAGACCAAGAAGTTAAGTGACTTGCCCAAGGTCCTAGTAATTAGTGGCAGAATTAGTAGCAGAACCCATAATTATGTCAAGCAATTTTAAAATATCACATTTGCCACTGATATTCTTGCATTTTAATGGGCATTATCCTTCTAATTTCCGGTGCTGTCATTAGAAACTAATAAGAAAAGTGAAAACATGAGTGGCACCAGAGAATTGAGAAGTAATTAATTAGGAAAATTATGAAAAAAAAACCCAATAAATTCAAAACATGAACCCAGAAGATCCTGAAGTATAGGAAAACACTAGGTATTTCTCAGGTAAGGGACACATAGAGTTTAAATAGACCAAAAGAAATAAAAGGTAAGGGCAGAATTGAATTCAGTGTGGAATCCCAACAAGCACTGACTATCATCATAGCTAAATCAATCAACTTGTGTTTATTAAGTGTCTGCTATGTGCTGGGCACAGTGCTAGGTGCCAGGACACAAAGAAATTGAATGAAACAATTCCTATTCACAAGGAGCTTGTATATTCCCCTGAGGAGACAATGAAGAAATAAAAGTACATAAAGAATAAAGCTAAAGGGGCAGCTAGGTGGCTCAGTGGACAGAGCTCTGGCCTTGGAGTCAGGAAGACCTGAGTTCAAATTCGGCCTCAGACGCTTGATACTTACTAGCTGTGTGACCTTGGGCAAGTCACTTAACCCCAACTGCCTCACCAAAAAGCAAAGAAAAAAAAAAGAATAAAGCTAAAGAGAATAAATACAAAGAGAGTAGTTACATATGAGGAACTTTGAGAGGAAGGGTACTAGGTGTTGACAAGATCAGGAAAGGTTTCAGGTAGAAGATGGTACTTGAGGTGCATTGTGAAAAGAAGGATTCTATGAGAAGGAGGTGAGGAAGGAATGCATTCCACACACGGTAGACTGACAACGCAAAGGTATCGAGCCAGGACACACAATGTCAGGTGTGAGATCGAAAAGAAGTCCAGTCTGGCTAAATCAAAGAGTGTGGTAGGTGGCAAAATATACAATGAGGCTGGAAAAACGGGTTAGGATAAGATTTTTAAGGGATTTAAAAGTTAAATAGGGGAGTTTATATTTTATCCTGGAGGCAAGATGGAGCCACTGAAGTTCATTGAGTAGGACAGTGACATGGGTCAGATCCAGCATTATGGAGATTAGACTGGCAGGAGGAGAGACTCGAGGCAGGGAAATCAACAGGAGGCGGCTGCAAAAATCTAGGTGAGAGGTATAAGAGCCTGAATTAAGGTGGCAGCTGTGTGAGTAAAGAGACGGAATTGGGATGTTTGTATTTTTCTTGATTAATTTAGCTTTTTTTCCTTGTGATACACCTACTTCATGTTGTACATACATGCCCCCTTCCCCCTAACATTTGCCCCAACACAGCAAGAATGTATAACAAGGTCCAGTGATTTACAAGTGCCTTATTTCATCCCAACAATGAACCTGAACTAAGAGTGGTACCCTTGAAGCTGCTCCTCTAACAGTCACCCAATCTGTACAAGAAGCCTTTCCAGGTTGGTAGAAACATCTGACAGAGTTCTGTGGACTGCATAACCTTTGAGAACCAGTGCTGCCTATATGACAAGAGGCTTCAGAAAAGGATTTTAGCAAAGACTTGGAAGTGTTGCAATCCAAGATATGGAAGGTGTGGAATGCTCACATTAAGAAAATTACGGATCACTTAAGTATGGAGGCATAACTTCCTAAATCCCTAAGCTGGAATTATCCCCATGAAGTACTACTACTTTAATGAATGAATGATGTGCACCAAAACAGAAATGAAAAATGCTGGTAGATATGACACATTAGCCACTAGATGGCAACACAAGTTTCCCAGTTGCAGAATTAACTTTCTACCAAATGATATTCACACTTTGTCTTTCAAAGGTTTTAAAAGTCCCTCTCGCCTTTCTCTTTTGGTCTAAAATCAAAGGTTCACTTAATAGCAATGGTATATTAATCAGATATATTCTTCCTCTTAGAAAATATGTCTTCTAGATGGGTGCAGGAAGATTTTAAACTGTAGCACTTAGTGATGGTTCAGTACAAAGGAAGTTGTGCCCGGCTGCCATCTGTTATCACAGGCAGCTTGCAAAGCTTTGTTTACACATGATGACTATGGTGCAGTTGGACTTGCCTCCCCTCCTCCCCCACCAGCATACATTGTCAAACAAAGCCCCTACTATAAAGCTGGAAGTGCATTTCTCAAAAGACAACTGCTGCTTTAAGTATATAAAGAGTTCAAAGCAGTTGACAAGTATACTTTTCTTATCACAGCAGTTGCTTGACTTACCAAAAAACACCAAATTATAGGATTTTTGTTCTCCTAGAACACACTGCACTTGCAACAAAGAACTAATTGATTATGAAACATTGAGCACTGATTTGCATAATTTGCCTCTGCAAGAAACTAGCTTTGTGTAAGATGAAAGAGACTCCAGTAGGCCTCTATGGAATGTTGTAGAATATTCCCTTTAACACAATATGATTATTTCCAATCAATCAACAGGCACAGCATGATGCTCAGTTTATTATGTTACCAAAAGCATAGCTATAGCAACCACTATAGTCTTCACACTTGGAAATTACAGATAAACAAGTTTTCACAGGTTTTAAAGTTTCACATTACAATAAAGCTTAACTTTATATTCCACTAAATACAACTTAATTTTAATCCTCTTCATATAAACTGATAAATATATCAATCCAACAATGGTTAAAATTTTAAACCTATAGCTTTTCTGTCACAGAACCACAAATTTAGAAGTGAAAGGACATCTCAGAAATCACCGATCCACCTGTTTCATTTTATAGATAGGAGCAAATAGAAATCCCAAATAGGGAAATCACTTGTCCAAGGTTATACAAGTAGTAAATGGTAGAAGTTGGCTTTCCTCCCACCTGTTTGATCATTTCTCCATTTCCTTTACTGTATCATTATCCGTAACAGCTAAATGGTGAAGTGCATATGGTTCTGGGAGTAGAATCAGGAAGACTTGAGTACAGATCTCTAGACACTTAGTAGCTGTGTGACCCTGGGCAAGTCACTTAACCCGTCTGCCTCATTTTCCTCATCTGTAAAACGAGGATAATAGCACTTACCTCCCAGGGTTGTTGTGAGGATCACCTAGTGAGCACTATATAAATGTTAGCTATTATTATTATTATTATTATCATCATCATAAATTCTAACCGGGGGTGTTAAAACTATACATCTAATTACATAGGTACAACGAAATATCCCTCTTGAGCTCCAGTACCACGTCACAGGACATTTTAAACAAGATGACCTGTAGGCATCTCAAACTCAGCAATCTCCAAATAAAAGTCACTACCCTTCCCACTAGTCTGCCACCTTACTTCACTGTATTTCTGTTGAGAACACCACCATCCTTTTTGACTCCTCAATTTCCCAACCGCAGATCAGTTACTACTTCCACAACTCTTATATTTGCCCTCTTCTTTCCACTCACATAGCTACCACCCTAGTAAAGACCCTCATGATCACCTCTTGTTTGGACTATTGCAATTTTCTAACGACACTGCCTGTCTCAAATTATTCTTCTCTGCAATCTATCCTCCACATAGTTGCCAAAAAGTACTGGTCTACATCACTCCTCTACTCAGTCAACTCCTGTGACCCCCTATTGACTCTAAGATCAATAATTATTTCATCTTTATTTAATTCTTTTAAAATAACTAATTTCTGTTAAATTTAATAATATATATTAGTAGTACATTAATGCGTGAATATGATTTATAAATAAGTAAATATACACATATTAGGGGTGCATGATCAATTTTTTTTTTGTGCTAATCAAGGTGAGTGACCAAAAACGTTTGCACATCACTGTTCTAAATGATCAATTTGATAGTCTAGTGAACTATTTGGGAGGAGAAAAATTTAGGAGGTTGTTAGTATCATAAAAAAGCATGTGTATTAATCTTGCAAAAATCTACAAAATAGCATACTACATGATAGTAGGTTTTTATTTTATATACTGGAGTTCACACATGCTCACTGTCAGCATTGCAACTGTAACATTTTTATTACAAGTACATTGTGAAAACATTTTTGCAGACTAAATACAGAATAGATAGTGTATCTTTGGCAATAGGGTTCTAACTATTCATATGGCCAGTTTCAGTTTTATCACTTGATTCATCACAAACCTTCTATAACTCGCGTCCTGTTTAGAAAATGGACATATTTATTGCTCATATACTTCAAAGGATACTAGGAAAACTAACAGAGATAACACTGAAATAGTACTAATTCAACATCTAGGAGTGGATTTGGGAAATTACTAAGTGTTTCAATACTATCTAAATTGTTCTCCATTATATTTGATCAGTGTCCATCTACATACTATAAAAATTTCAAAGAATTGCTTTAGAAAATCTTAACTGGTTTCTCTAAAGAAAGTAACAGGAAGGACTTCCAGGTTATGTGAACAACATGATGGTGGACTAGACATTTTCTCTGATCCCTATGACCTCTTAAACCATTCCAAAACAGAAATTATACACCAAAAATAAAACAACTTCAGCTGTTTCCATGGTCTAGGATACCCAGAATCCAAAAGAAGGTTAAAAAATAAAAACACAAGAGCTAATGCCCACTGACTCCGACCTCACTCAGCACTCCTTCCCTATCTCCCTGACAAATGGCAGTGAGGCCACACTAGCAGATCCAAAGATTACAGGCTTATATCAAAATCCACCCCTATATCTCAGGCCTACCACCCTCTTTCCAGTGCTGCTGTGGGGATCCCATCTTCAGGCTAAGCCTATGGAAGCTTCCTTGAACCTCAAGAGCCAAGCTGTCATTCAGGGGCAAAATGCAGGAGGCTGAAACCTGGAAGCATCAATGCTGCAAAGTTCTGAACTGCCAGAGCCAGGATAAACAAGCTCTGAAGCGTCAGTGCCAGGCCATAGAACTGACCAACAGAGGATGTAGGATAGGTGACCAAGACAGGACACTATGTATGTGGAAGGTCATGCAGAACTCCACCAAGCCTGAGGAAAAGAGCACAGTACTCAGCAAGTACCAGTTCTGATCACCCAAAAGTCATTTGGGGCAAAGACCTAAGCTGATGAACTGTGAATTGCCCAGTGCGAAAGAGGGCTGAGATGCTTTGAGATACAACCTCCATGAAAACAATAATCAGGGGAAGAGAGTCTAAAAGTGATATGGAAAATAAAGCAGGGGGTGGGGGAGTGGAGGGGGGAGGCTAAAAGTACCCAAGATTTCAGGAAGAAGATATCTCAAAGACTTGGAACATAAATAGATAAATCAACAGGAAAAACAATAACAGAAGGAAATGTGAGGATGCTCACTGTCACCAATATTATTAAATATTGGATTAGAAATGCTAGCAACAGCAATAAGAGAAGAAAAAGAAATCGAAGGAATCAGAATGGGCAAGGAGGTAATAAAATAATATCTTTGTGCAGGTGATATAATGATATACTTGGAAAAACCAAAAGATTCAACTAAAAGGTTAGTGGAAACAATATTTTTAGTAAAGTAGCAGGATATAAAATAAACCCACACGAATCATAAGCACTTCTATACATCACCAACAAAACCCTGCAAGAAAAGATAATAAGAGATACTCCATTTAAAATAACTTTAGATAGTACAAAATACCTGGGAGTATACCTACCAAAATAAACCCAGGAACTACATGAAGGCAATTATAAAACATTTTTTATACAAATAAAGTAAGATTTAAATAACTGGAGAAATATTAGTTGTTCATGGGTAGGCAGTGCCAATATAATAAAAATGACAACTTTATCTAAACTAATCCATTTATTCAATGCCATCCCAATTAAATTACCAAAAAATTATTTTATTGAGCTGGTAAAAACAACAAAACTCATCTGGAAGAACAAAAGGTCAAAAATATCAAAGGAATTAATGAAAAAAATGTAAAAGAAGGAAATTTGGCAGTACCAGATCTTCAACTATATTATAAGTCAACAGTAATCAAACTACTGGCTAAGAAACAGAAAGGCTGATCAGTGGAACAGATTAGATATGTAATATACAGTAGGAAATGACTGTAGTAACCCTGTATTTCATATAAAAATTCATTATTTAGTAAAAACAAAAAAAGTTGTTGGTAAAGCTTGAAAGAAGTCTGGCAGAAATTGGGCATGAACCATTTACCAAGATAAGGTCAAAATGGATATATGACCTAGATATAAAGGGAGATATCAAAAGAAAACTAGAGAACATACAGCATATTACCTATCATACTTCTTATGGATAGGAGAACACTTTATGAATAAACAAATCACAAAGGGAACAATATTTGAGCTTCAAGAAGATAGAGAGTAAACTCAACAGTTACAGGACACTTCAATATTTCTCTATTAGTCTTGAATAGGTGTCATAGAAAGATAAACAAAAGGGAAAACATGGAAATGAACAAATTTCTGGAGAAACTAGACTTAAAAGACTTACACGGTATCTTCTGAATAGAACAGCAAAAGAATATACATATTTCTCTGTACCACATAGAACTTTTACAAAAACTGACCACATTCAAGGGCACAGAGACATTGCAAACAAATGTAAAACATCAGAAATAGTCAATACATCATTTACAAACTATAATGCAATAAGATTAGAAACTAGTTCAGGGACCACAAACAAAAGGTATAGATCCAACAGCATTTCTATACCATAATAACAAAATGCAAGAAGCAATAATAAAAAGAGAAATCCCATTTCAATAAAATATCTGGGGGTCAACTTCACAAAGCACAAAAAAACTTAGATTCAATTACAAAGTACTCCTTAAAGAAAGAAAAACCTAAATAGCTGGAAGACTATTCAGTGCTCATAGTTAGGCCATGCCAATATAAATAAAAAGACAACACTATGAAAATTAATTTACACTTTCAATGGAATAGATTAGACAAAAATCCAGAAACAACAGAACTCAGTAACTCTGGTGTTGATAAAATGGAAACATAAATCACCTAGGGAAAGCCTACTTGATAAAACTGGAAAGCAGTCTGGCATAACTTTGGCTTAGATCAACAGCTTATACAACACTCCACAATACATTCTAAATGGATGTGACCTTAATATTAAAGATCATACTATAAAAAAATGAGAAGAGAAATAGTTCACACATACAGCTATGGATAAGAGATGTATTCTTAACCAAAAAAGACAGAGGCAATTAGAAAAGATAAAACACATAACTTAATTACTTGATTACTTAAAACTTAAGTTTCTTAACAGACAACATTAATGTATCTAGGATAAGAAAGGAAGTGGTTGAATGGGGAAAATTTTTTTTTTTTAATCAAATCTCTCTGATAATGGTTTGGTACCAAAGATATATAAATAATTAATAAATATATAAGACTAATAGCTATTTCCTACTAGATGAAAAGGTCAATGGATAGGAGCAAACAGTTTTCACAACTACATGAAAAGATGCTGTTTTATTTCACGCTCTGCAAATTAGCAAAAATGACCAAAAAAGGCCAATGTTGGAAGGGTTATGGAAAGATAGGCACCCTAATACATTGTTGGTGGGGCTATGAAGTGGTACAACCTTTTTGGAAAGCAATTTGGAATTATTCAAATAAAGTGACTAAAATGTCTATACCCTTTGAACCAGATACTCCATTACTGGGCTTAAACCCCAAGAAAGTCATTAATAAGAAGACAGTCCTTATATACTCCAAAATATTTATAGAAGCACTTCTTGACAGAGCTAAAAATTGGAAACAAAGTAGATGCCCATCAATTAGGGAATGGCTAAACAAATTATGGCACAGGAATGTAACGAAATATTACTGTGCTAAATAAGAAATTATGCATATGATGAAAACAGAGAAGCAAGGAAAGATCTATATGAACTAATGCGAAGAAAGTAAGCAGAGGCAAGAAAACAATATACACAGTAAATACAATGTAAATGGAAAGAATGACGCACCAAAAATCAAAAGTGAATATGACAAAATTATAAAGATCAAGTGAGACTCAAATGAAAACACATGAGAAGACACCTCCAACCTACTGCTAGTGGTGGGCCACAGGTTTTACACAATTCACATGTTTCCAGATTTTTTCACTGAGTTAACCCAGCTGTGCTGGCTTTTTTTTTTTTTCCCTCTAAAAAATACTATTTGTCACATAGGATAGCTCTCTGGAAGGAGATGGGAAGGTAAATATGGGATTCTACAGTGATATAAGAAACAGAAAATATCAATAAAAACTTTTAAAAAGAATAACAGGAAGTTAATTTTAAATTATTATAATATATTTGGTAACCTTAATCTTACTTTTTTTGTTCCTTTCCTTCATTCACATTTCATGTATCTCCCCCCTGTTATAACCTAGTAAAGAAAAGGAGAGATATCAAACAAATAATTGCTGAGGTCAGTTCCTATTTACATTAAAATTACTAGATTGAATCTTGCTTTAAATTTGCCTGAAGAGAGCAAAATTATAAAATTTTAAGAATGAGAAGGAAACTTAGATGTCATCTAACTCAACTTACTTGTATTCTTTCTAAAACATTACTGGTCAAATAACATGTTTGCACACTTCCAGTAATGGAGAGCTCACTACATTTTTGAGTGGACTATTCCACTTACAAAGAGCTCTAAACGTTAGTAGCTTTCCTACTGTATTGAGCTGAAATCTATCTCCCCGTAATTTTTACTCATTGATTCTGGTTTGAGATTCTAGAGAAATACTGAGGTCTAATTGTTCTTCTACTCTCTTTGACAAGAGAAACCTCCACATGCTTGGAGACATCTATAACATCCTTCAGATCTTTTCTTTTCAAGTATGAATCTCTAGTTCCTTCTGTCTCCTACCTCTATCCTTGCACTGCCTGTCCCACATACCACAAATGTGTCCCCTCCTCATCACCAATTCTTAGAATCCCTTATTTCTTCCTTACTGAATCAGTGAGACAGGGGGAAAAGTACATGGCACAGGGCTAGGACGGAGAAGCAAGGAGGAGTGCAGCTTGAGGGAAATGAAGAGATGGCTGTCCTGGGCACTCTCCTTAAATGAAGGTTCTGGGAAAAGCCATTCAATCAGAGGGACAGCCATTCCAAGGCGTGGATTCCAAGATGTGGATTCCAAGGCTGAAGTGATCTTCCAGAATGAAAAGATTTCTGGGGAAAGAAGAAGTCCAAAAGAGTACAGCCTGCTTCACCACTATACACGATATACAAAATACACTATATACGAAATAAATATAAGATTATTTGGGCAGGGGGAGGTGGTGAGGCAGCCATACAGCCACCCCGATGAACCATCATATTCTGATTTCAATCATAATTGATACTGTTTGGTTTGGTAAGCCACAAATCTACCTAATTGTGTTGATATCATTCATCTTTCCATCTTGCCCACAAAGACTATCATGAAACTTTGCCAAATCCTTTGCTGAAATGAAGCTATGTTGCCTCAATCTAGACAGACTTCATGGCATTGTGGGAAATGCTCTGGATTTTGCATGAGAACCCTTGTACTCAAGTTTGGCTTTACCACTTACTGGCCATATGACCTTAAACAAATCTCTTAAGCTCTCTAGGTCAAAGGGGCAGGAAGCCTATACAAAACAGCAAAGAACCTTGAGAAAGAAGGCACCATGTGTCAGGCAAGTCAACCAGAGTTTTGTTTTTGTCTCGCTTTGGAGGCAATCAGGGTTAAGTAACATGCCCAGGGTCACACGGCTAGTAAGTGTCTGAGGCTCGTTTTGAACTCAGGTCCTCGTGACTTCAGGGCTGGTGCTCTATCCACTGTGCCACCTAGCTGCCCCTCAACCAATGTTAATACCCAAACCACTATATCCCCTAAGACCCCAAGGGAAATAGCTAAGACCATGAGCCAAGGAGACCTGGGAACAGCAGTACAGTCCCATCCACTAGCCCAGCCCCTATAAATATCAAAGACAGGAGCAATTATTATGAAGAAGGTATCCAACATCTCTGCCACCACCAATAATAACAATGGTTGACCAAATGCCACTGACACAGACAGGTAAATACTAGAACCCTGGGAATAGAAGTATGCCTAGGCCACAGGTTCTGCTTCCAATCTGGCCCCCACAGCCATCATCCAGGAAAGCAATGTCAATCTAGGGGCAGCGAGGTTGTACAGTGGATAGAGTGCTGGGGCTGGAGTCAGAAAGACTTTAGTTTATATCTAGCCTCATACACTTACTCTCAGTGTGATCCTGGGCAAGTTATTTAACTTCTGTCTGCCTCAGTTTCCTCAACTAAAAAAATGGGTATAATAACAGCTCCTATCTCCCAGAGTTGTCGTGAGGATCTAATGAGACAATATTCGTAAACTGCTTAGCACAATGCCTGGCATGTAGCAGGTGCTATATGAATGCTTATTCCCTCATCTTCCCTTTCTTCAACTGTTGCTGAGATTCAACCTGATACTGCCTCTGAAGATTCACCAGTCCATGCCTCTTTACTAGTTATAGGTACCGAAGACTCACAAAAGAAAGTTCTCAACACCAAAGCCCTGACACTAGTTCAACACCAGATAAGGAGATATTTCTTATCAATGAAAATTACAATAAAGATATACTACCACTTGCTGTACCCTAAGAACTACTGGGCCCTGTAGCTGAAATCTCCTACAACATATGTGTTGTCTCTCCTTAACAAAATGTGGGTTCCTTGAAATCAAGGAGGACTGTCTTTCCAGTACTTAGAAAAACACATTTGCACACATTTGGTGCTTTTTCATTCATTTATCCATCCATTTAATCTCACAACTTGTAAAATGGGGATGATCCTTGTACTAGCTATATCACAGTATTATTGTGAGGAGAGCACTTTGGAAACAGTAACATGCCATATAACTCTATCCCAAGATGGAAAGGAGGTTAAGTCTGGCACAATCTGTTCTTAGTGAATCCATCCTGCTTCTGAGGAATCAGTGCTTTCTCTTCCAAGTGCTTATAATCCATCTGTTTCAACAATCCTTTACAGACTGTTTTTGAGGGAAATTACTTGGTTTTGAAATTGGGCTATTTGCCTGATTTTAGTTTTTTGGTACCTCTTCTCTTAGTCTTTATAATTTCTTGAAGATTGCGGATTACGGTTTTATTGTCCTATCTGCAAGTTATTTCAATACCCTAGTATGCAGTTCATCTAGGCCTAGAGACAACTCATTCAAACAGGTAAGTAATTCTTTTACTATTGTCTCTCTTATTTTGAGCTTCAGAATTCCTCTGTACACTACATTTTTTTCCTATCTAATACAGTCTAAAGATGACGCATTTTGATGAAGAAGACATACAAAATAAGAGTTTAATTGCCCTAACCACTACTTCCCTTTAGACTCTGATGGAGATTGAACCTAAACCTAAAGGCCGTTAGAATCAAAATGTCCCCCAGACTAGTGACCCTCTTTTCAGCCCAGGATCCAAAGCCGTAATCAAGAACAATCACAGTAGAGGAGAAACTTAGCTTCCTTGCCACCATGATCATCAACTGCCTACCAACTGCCAGGAACCTCTATGAGCCCAAAGGCCTCAGGACTAGGAACACAACCATCCCACCCCCTCCCCCCCCCCCCGACCAAGTCATCCTTCTGGAAAACAATCCCTGTGGAGATGGGCCCTGGCAACTGTTTCTACAATTGTTGCAGCCCTGCTTCCTCAGCAGCCACAGCTACTGAAAACCTGGAAAAGAAAACTCTAGACACTAAAGTCCTTGGCACTGTCAAATAGTGCAGCATCAAAAATGGACAGGGTTTTATCAGCAGAAATGACATTAGAGATGATGCATTACCATCTGCTTTGCCACTGCATCTTAAAGACCACTGGACCTTTCCATCTGACTTACAGATGAAACTTCTTCTATGTGTTACATTAGTCCTTGACAGCAGGGTCTGTCTTACTTTTCTCTATGTATTCCCAGCTCTTAGCACAGTGCTTTGCACACAGCTGTTTTTTGGGTTTTTTTGTTTTAGTTTTTAAGTCATTGGGGTTAAGTGACTTGCCCAGGGTCACACAGCTAGTAAGTGTCAAGTGTTTGGTCTGAGGCCGGATTTGAACTCAGGTCCTCCTGACTTCAGGGCCGGCGCTCTATCCACTGCGCCACCTAGCTGTCCCCGCACAGCAGTTCTTAATGAATGCTTTTCATTCCTTCATTGGCCCTTTCTTTCTCAATATACTTTCCTCCATTTGCCAAGTCAAATACTCAAATGACAGGTTACCTATCACAGATGTAGAAAGCTCCTGTCACATTATTAGGCTGGCCTTTGGACAACAGTCTGCTGGCAGGCTCACTCTCAAGCATTTCTGGCTTAATAAGCACTGTCAGATCTTTTGGAACACTAGCATATATCTGAGAACCCAAAGCTTCGCCAAACACCTTGCCACTATAAAGTAAGACTTCAAAAGGTCATGTGGTAATTAGGACAGGATAACAACAAATAGAAGTACATCCTAGAACAGTGACTAGGATGATTAGGAGGCTAGAAACCATATCTTACAAGGAAGAACAGAAGGAGGAAAAATCTATTTAATCTATAAAAAAGCATGGGAGAGAGAGATGACAAAAAACTACCTTTAAATATCTTAAAAGCTGTTATGAGAAAGTCATCATTTGATGAATTAGTATGGGTAAGATAAAATGTATTGTATGCAGCTCAAAAGGGAAGACTTAGGACCAAATAGGTAACAGGTATAAGGAAACATGTTCAGGGTATAAAAAGATGTATAACCAATAAAATTATACAAAAATGGAACAGGGCTGCATTTGGAGATAGGTTCTAATCAATGGAAGTAATCAAATAAAGGACAACTTTTTTGGGGTATATGTTATAATAGGGATTTACACAATGGACATGAGTTTTAAATAATCTTTAAAGTCTCTTCAAAATCCAAGAGTCCATATTTCTTTTAAGTATGTCATCAAATTTATTAGGCATTTGGCTTCAGACCTCATCATTCAACTGAAAACTGCTCTCTTCAAAGTTATTAATGATCTTTTAATTGCCAAATTTAATGGCCTTTTCTTAATCCTCATCTTTTTTGACCTCTCTGCAGCCTTTAACAGTGTCATTCACCATCTGCTCCTTGACACTCTCTTCTCTTTAGGTTTTCGTGACACTACTTCTTTTGGTTCTCCTCTTATCTATCTAACTGCTCCTTCTTAGCCTCCTTTGCTGAATCTTCACCTAGCTCAGACCCACCAACTCTGGGTGTTGTCACAGGGCTCTCTCTGTCCTGAGCCCTCTTCTCTTCTCCCCTGATACTATTTCACTTGGTGATCTCATCAGCTCCCATGGATTCAATTATAATCTCTATGGTGATGATTCTCAAATCTACTTATTCAGCCCTAGTCTCTCTGTTGACCTCTGGTCTTGCATCTACAATTACCTATTGGACATCTCAAACTGGATGTCCATAGACAAGTTAAATTTAATGTGTACAAAACCCAACTTGCTATCTTTCCCTCAAAATCCTCCCCTCGTCCTAACTTCTCTTATACTGTTTTATCTTTTCCAATTGTCCTTTTTCTGTTGATGCTACCACCATCCCCCCAGTCACCCAAGCTCGTAACCTAGATGTCATTCTCAACTCTTCACTCTCTCTCACCCTCCAAATCCAATCTGTTGCCAAGACCCTCCAATTTTGTCTTTGCAGCATCTCTCACATACATCTCCTTCTCTCCTCTGACACTGCTACCATCTTGGTGCAGGTCCTCATCATCCGGACTATTACAATAGCGTGCTGTTTGGTTTCTCTGCTACAAGTCTCCCCCTACTCCATTCCATCCTCCACTCGTCTATCAAAGAGATCTTCCTAAAGTGCAGGTCTGACCACATCACCCTCTCTAACCTGACCCCCTACTCAAGAAATTCCAGCAGTTTCCTATCACCTGTAGGATCAAATATAAAATCCCCTGGCATTCAAAACACATGATCTGGCATAACTTTTACTGTCTTCTTATATCTTACACCCCTCCACATACCCTACAATCTGGTGACACTGGCCTCCTTGTTCCTTGAACAAGAAATTCTACTTCCCAATTCTGGGCATTTTCACTGTCTGTTCCCCATGACTAAAATATTCTCTCTCCTGGCTTCCTTTGAGTCTCAGCTAAAACCCTACCTTCTACAGAATACCTTTACTAATCCCCCATAATTCCAGTGGAATCCCTCTTTAATTTATCTTTAATCCCTCTTTAAATTATTTCCAATTTACACTTTATATAATTTGTTTGTACATAATTGTTTGCATATTGTCTCTGCCATTAGACTGGGAGCTCCTTGAGAGCACTGACTGTCTTTTTACCTTTCCTTGTATTCCCAGCTCTTGGCACTGTTGCCTTATAGAGAGTAGGTAATCAATAAATGTTTTCTGACTGAAATATTTCTTAAAAAATAGTATAAATTTCTAATTTTGATATTATCTCCTAGCATCAGATTATGGTTCATGGGAACAATAGTAAGTGACCTTGATTGCCGTCAGACAACCTTCTAGAGAGAAACATGAACACGTGGTATATGAATATAATGGAGTACTATTGTTCTATAAGAAATGATGAGTAGGCGCATTTCAGAAAAACCTAGAAAGACTTACATGAACTGATGCTGAATGAAGTGAGCAGAACCAGGAGAACATTGTACAGAGTAATAGCAACGACCAACTCTGATGAAGACTTAACTCTTCTTAGCAATAAATAATTTAAGATAATTCTAAAGCACTCAAGATGGAACATGCTATCCACATCCAGAGAAAGAACTGCAGATTGAAGCACAATATTTTTTCTTTTTCTTTCTTTCTTGTGGTTTTTCCCTTTTGTTCTGATTTTTCTTTCACAACATTCACTAATGTAGAAATATATTTAATATGATTGCACATGTATAGCCTATATCAGATTGCATACCATCTTGGGGAAGGAGAAGGAGAGAGAAAAAGATTTGGAACTCAAAATTTTATAAAAGTGAATGTTGAAAACCAAAAATATAAAAATAAAAATTTAAAACAAGCAAACAAAAAAAGAAACATGAACACTAAGATAATAAGGTAGGCTAAAGCTTCTTATTACAAGTGCCAAGATTCATAAGGAAGTATTTTAGTAGATATATTTCTAACAGCTGCTGGCCATTCTTTAAATTTACCCAGTATTAAAGATACCAAATAAGACATACATTTTTGGACATGACAACATGAGAATTTTTTTACTTGACTATGCATATTTGTTACAAGGTCTTTGCTTTTCTTTTAAATTAAGAGTGGGTGAAAGGTAGAAAAAATAAATGTGAGCTAATTGAAAAAAAATTTAAATAAAAAAATGAACCAAAGAGAAAATGTGGCTAATCGTATCCTAAAGTAGGAAGGGATATAGGAGATCTAGTCTGTGCCAAGACAGAGCATAGTGTTAAATGAAGGGAATGACTGTTAAAATGTTTTCAACTCTGGCTTTTACTGTCATAAGAATTCAACTAAAAAACAGATCAAAATGAAAAGTTAACACAACCTTCTACAATTCCCTAAAATACACACACACACACACCCCAAACTTAGGATAAAACAATGCAAGTTGATCTTGCATGTAAGGACATTTGCTGATGAGTAGCATAAGCAAGCAGGGAAGGTAGGTGGCGCAGTGGACAGTGTCAGGCTTGAAGTCAAGAAGACCCGAATTCAAGTCCAGCCTCAAATATTTACTAGCTGACCCTGGGCAAGCCACTCAACCTTGTTTGACTCAGTTTCCTCATCTGCAAAATGAGCTGGAGAAGAAAATGGCAAACCACTCCAGAATCTTTGCCAAGAAAACCCCAAATGGGATCTCAGAGAGACGGACAAAACTGAAAAACAATTGAACAACAACAACCATGAGGCAAGATAAACAGATATAATTTCTTTCTCCAAATGCCTAATTTATGAGACAATATTGAAGCAAATGAAGGTAATAACATTACATAAAGGGAGGCGCATTTTCTCAGAAAAAATCTTTTGTTCCCTCTCTTGGGTAGAGCAACTGAGGCGTTAAAATAGTTTGCGACAACTAGTCCACAAAGTGTAAATTATATTGAGAATATGCATTCTAAAATAAATGTTGAGGCACAGCTAAAATTTTTAAGTGGATTGTTAGGGTATGTTAAAAGATTTATCTTTATATGAAATTTCTTTCATATTCTTTGCAAATGAGTTGGCTGTGTACACACATTTGATATGAAATGTCACAAAGATTCAAAATACTTGTACATACTTTATGATAGTTTATAACAGAAAATAACACCTCTGTTCACAAAGTAAATCATTCAGTAAAAGTTTTATACACAGTATGTTAAGGACAAAAGATCCGACAGCAACAATCCTGTTCAACAAACCTTGATTAAAGCCCTACTATATTCCAAGCATTGTGTTAGGCACTGAGGAGACTGACAAAAATGAAATACTCCCTACACTCAATGGCTTTGCCTTCTGCAGAGCTGCAAGACAAATGTAAAGAAGCAGCCATTTATTATTAAAGTTAAATATAATAATGTGAAAACATTAAATTGCAAGCAGAATTTTTTTTTTCAAAAACACTGCAAGAAACCCCTTTTTATATGAGTGACACATTCAGCCAGAATAAGATTATTAAGTACTAAGACCAAACCAAACAACAAAAAATATACCTACAAATGACAAGAACACTGCAAATTAAAGTGACCACTTAAAACTCTACATAATTTGTAAAGAAATTCCTGAAATTTAATTTTGAGTATCAGCAGGGAGTTAATAATATACAACCTCACATGTTGTATATGTAATATATGTAACAACACTTGCAAGTCTGCAAGACGAACTTCTACTTGTGCATATTTATTCCACTAGATGGTGCCATACACAGTACAGTGCTCTGAGTACAGTACAGCAAAATGACAGTCTGGTTTTACAATGATTTGTCTCTTGAGGATATACATTTGGTTTTGTTTTCTACTGCAAAGTCAGAGTCCTTAAGACAGGTCAAGCAGATCAATTGCTCTTGTAATCTGAAACTCAAAAGAGCAAGTAATATCTAAACAAGAGGATAGGGGTGGCCCTGTGAAGGAACAGCTAAGGGCCAGGAGACAGTCAGCCTGGCTACCTCTAATCTCATCATCAAAACTGTTACCTTGTTCAGTTTCTGCTTTACATCAGTAATAGAATACAATAGCAGAAGAAATTCACATAAATAGTACAAAGAAGACAATATATCAGATCTCCACATTACCTATGGAGGCATACAATTTAGAAAGTTAAGTAACCACTAAAACACAAAGTTTAATTTCTAACATTTAAATCCAGAGTAGAAAATAACATACAGTATAAAATTTGATTTTTAAAAAGAAAAAAGTGAAAGTGAACTTTTGTCATAAAGCACTTAAAATGCTCACAGATCTGCCTCTAAATTTATCTCTCAGCTCTGAAAAGAGAGATAAAATGGGCCTTGTGTGGTACAAATGTTCAAATTCCAACTGAAATTGAGATTTACATTTCATAATCCCATATCTTCAAAAAATGTGCATTCCTTTCCCTAATTGTGGTCTTCTTCAAAGTAAATAAGGCATGAAACTTACAGCACTTCATATATGCAAAAATGCAGACTTTTTATGTGTTTTTGTCTATATACTAGGTTACAAAACATTCTTAAATTTCCTTCTTTGAAAAAAATCAAAATATAAAATGTGAGGGTTTATAAACTGTGGAAAAATTTTATAAAACAAGCATTACAAGGTAAAACCAAACTACCTTGTTACTTAATTTTCTAAATAAAACAAATTAGCAAGTTACTGATAAAGTATTTAACCATAAGCAACTTTCTCCTCACTCCCCAAAACCCAGACATGTATATAGAAAACAAAAGAACCATTCTTAAGATTTATCTAAGCAATTTCTATTTCTGTAATTATACTTCATCTTTTTTTGTTTTGCATTAGTAATTACTGACTTTACTTAGCCACAAAATTGTTTATATGTACTGTTTTGATTTTTACATGCTCAGCTCAGAGTTTGAAAGCCTAAAAACCTTAATTATAATACATAATTAAAATTCCCCTATTAAGCAGCTTTTCAGCTTACTGAAAGCTTTATTAATTATAAAATTAATGCTTTGAAAAATAAACCAATAACATAAAATATGTTATCATTAAATAATTTTACTTTATTGCTTTATATTGTTTTACTAACTCTGAAAGTCTCACCAAAACTTAGTACCATACTTTTACTTTTCAGGAAATATTTAGCAGCACAACAGATTCATGAATTGAAATCTCACAATACTAAGAAATATCTCTCTGGAAATATAAATATAGACAGCAGCTACTTTTAAAAAATAAGTGAACAAAAACTACATTTTGTGGTATAATGTCTTTCTTCTATTATGTCAACATATTTTGAACACTTATTTAAATGTCCCAATGATTCTAGTAAGAACATCTAGATAGAAAAAATTTAATTCTATCCAAATTCACAAGGTGAACCTTACTGACATTAAATG
Source organism: Vombatus ursinus (assembly GCF_900497805.2). Taxonomy (NCBI): domain Eukaryota; kingdom Metazoa; phylum Chordata; class Mammalia; order Diprotodontia; family Vombatidae; genus Vombatus; species Vombatus ursinus. Next base: position 18,293,710 of record NW_020954596.1, on the reverse strand, counting down.
TTAAAAAAAATTGTTGCTTTAGCTCTGAAAAAGTTTTTAATTGTTTAATAGGTACTGTTGCAACATTGAGTCACTAATTTTTTAAACAAATTTCATAAATGTCCCACACACTTGCTAACATTCTATATTAGATATATACTTAATATAAATTATGTCTGTTAACAAAATAGAAAATCTTTTTATCTATGTGTATATATATATACAAATATAAACCAAAATAGTTATTAACAACAGAATAATTCATAGCTTATTTCTTATTTTGGGGACAGTTTTAATCTCACTGGCATTAAATCACATATTTTATATTTCAAATGGCATAACAAAGAAATGTGTACATCTTCTGTCTTGACAGAAATGAAAGGGACATTTTGAGAACTAAACATCTAAATCAATTCTAGGCCTAAACTGCAGACCTATCAGGTTCTACTTCTCTTTTCAATTAAAGCTATGCTTCTCTTTCTTCTAAATCTACGTTTTCTTCTCAATCTACATTTTCTTATCAGAACAAGCTGTTAAGAGAAAAAGATAATAAACATTACATTTGATTTTAAATAGAGCTTACATCAAACTCTAATCACAACTTTCCCAAACATATTTATGTTTTCACACAATTGTCCAAAACCTCCCTGACTAAAATAAAAAGCCACAAAAATTGTGGGAAATGTCTCAGATGAAAGATAAAAGCAACTTGGTTCAAATGTGCATTTGCAATAATCAATGTTTACTTCTGTTGTTCAAACACTCAGCTTTACAGCACATTCAATAACTGCATTAAACCTAATTTGCTTACATCCTTTAAAAAAAAAAGGCAGTTTTTAGCTTTCAAAATCTAAACTAATTTAATGCAAAGCATTCATGGATTAGGAATGTTTTAAAATATGAGTATATTTAGTCTCAAGAGCATCAGATGCAATACTAAATGCTCTTGCTTTCAAACCTTAGTTTGAGTATTTCTAATCTGTATAATAAAATGAGAATAAGTTACTGAATATAGTAACAATTACAATATACTGCATGAAAATGAGTAAATAGAATCAATGAGATACTGCAGAGTGGAAAGAAGAAATTACTAATTAAATTAACTAATTAAATTTAGTTATAAGGTTGTTTTTTTTTTCCCTTTCAAGTCTTTCACAACAGAAATCTTTAACAATCTTTTTTTGCTGCAAATTTTGCTGGATGCCATTTTTGGTACTCTTATTCAATGCTACTTAGAAAAACTTTACTGTGCATATTGTCAAATACTTTTTCTTGCATACATTTCAAAGAAGGTCTTTGATGTAACTCATAAACCAAATGAGAGCATTTAAATCTGGATGCAGACATTTGTCTCAGGAAGAGAATCAAATATTTACTCTGCAGGTAATAATACAAAGGGAAGGGTACCAAAAGAAATAAATTCTTTCCCCTTGAAAAATGGGCACATCATAGAATAAAATAAAAGTCTCTCCACAAGAGAGTCTGGTTTTGAAGAATGTCACACTCTACTCTGCCATGAATCCCATTTCATTTTTTAAAAATGAGGTCTATTTCCTGTAATTTTAGATATTTTAGAGTACAATTATTTTACATTTTTATAATGCCTTGCGGGTATCATTACAAATATTTTTATGTACTTAAACATAGGAAAGTAAAATTAAGTAATAGCTTCTCTTAAAGGGGAGCTGTCAACTCTCTCCTGAACAGCAAATCTTTTTTTAAAAGCAATCTAGAGATTTATATCCCTTGTAACCATAGAAATTAATCTTAAGCTTAAGGAAAAATTGCATAAAATGCTCTTTATTTAATTAAAATCAGAGCACTGCTATTACAAATGAAGACCTTCTTTTGAACAAAATGAACCTTTCATAATGGCAGAATTTTTTTTAAAACATAAGATGCCACCTCTAATGGCAAATGAACCAATCTAACTACTAATTCCAATCAAATATTTAATTTTCTGTGTGTGCAAATTTATTAGAGTACTTTTAAAATAGGTAAACTTTGGAAAATCATGTTCACTTAATTTTTTTCATGAGTTCACTCAGGCAAAAGCGGGGATCAGACAACAGTAAAACCAAACATATGTGCTTACTCATTGTATGTAAAAATGAATAGAAAAAAGGAACAGCAAGGAACTAATTAACCAACAATGACTTTATGACACCATGATAATAACTAATGGGAAAACCAGAGTGTTATTTTGATTAGGAAAGAGCATTCCAAGTTGACATAATGCTATACATATTAAGATCTTGATGCATGTAATAACTCAAATTATATGTTTGTTGACCATTACTTTTCAATTTACATATGCTGAAAGCCATATCTAAAACTCTTCATTTTTACAAAAAGTATTTAGCCCAGCGTTTCCCTTGAAAAGAAACATTTTAGAGTCATAAAAATCCTTCAGAGAATGCTAAGAAAAAACAATATTCCTTCATGTTGCCATATTATTATGAGTGTTTTAAATAAACATATATTTTATATATATATATATATAAAAACACACACATACACACACACTCATTGGATGATGAACCTAAACTTCTCTTTGGAGGAGCAGATACAATTTTTAAGAGCGTAGAGACTTTCACCCACATTTTATGAATTTCTGGGTTTTATAAAATAGATTTAAAATGTAAATTTTCAGGTTCCTCTTTTCTTATAAAATAATTTTAAAAGAAACATTTATATGTGTAGTCTACATATTAAAAATGCTTTTATTTTATAATTCTCTGAGAAATGGAATGAAAATAGTGAAAAGTTCAGGTAAGTGCACATTAAGGAAATTAATGATAGTGCAAATCACCTTGTAAAATCAAATATTCAACACCCAATAAAAAATTACAAATCCAGAATGGGGGGGGCAATTATGGGCTTTCCTCATTTTGGGCAAAATCAGCACCTTTATAAAGGTCTAACTTTTAAAGCTCCCTTCCTTACTCTTATCGTCTGTGCTAAGCATTTGGCACTTTTGTATATGCGTGTGCCCTTTACCACCCTTCCCTCCACATCTGAGACTATTATAAGAAAGCTACATGGATAAAAAAAAAAATGAAGGATGCATTATCAGATAACATCACAAACTTAAGTTTGCTCTCTAAATTTAGTTCCATATCCAACAATGGAAATATTTATCAAGTACTTATGGCATAGTAAATTGACAGAAAATGTAATTGTAATAATATGAAGCTCCGCTGTGTTTAAAGGCTTAGTTCTCATTCATCAATTAAGTCCCTGAAAAATCTTCAGTAATTAAAATTTGATCTTTTAGAGTCAAGCATTAATTTTTTCAGGAAATTTTAAATTCTCATAATAACACCAAATTATAGGCACAATAACTTCATTTTTAAAAGTACACATCCTTAGCCATAATTATAAGAATCATAGAATTTTAAGGTGAGGAAGGAGGGAAAAGAGAAGAACTTCAAAAGTCAAATAGTCCAGCTATCTCCCCTTAAAGTAGATAATAAGCTCAGAGAAGTTGTGATTGGCTCTAGGTCACACAGATAGAGAAAAGGTCAAGACTAGAACAAGAACTCTTAATTTCCAGTACAACTCCTTGCAATACACCATGATGGTTTCCCTACTTCCCAAAATGAGTAATTCTATACTCCATCCATATAGTTTCAATAGATATCTTTTCACTATTCAGTCAAAATTATAAGCATTAGAGAGACATCATATAAAAATGTTAAGTTCATTCACAGAACAGCAGAAATAGACTGCTTTTAAAAATAACATCTGTGATCATAACAAATGGAATTGCATGCTTTAAATTACAGTATATAATAAACTTAAATTATAATGCTTTAAAAAAAACCCAACAATGTGGTATACAAAAAGAAAATGACAAACTATTAGAAATACAGCTTTGTACCCCACTCCACCTGACCAACCTCTTTTAACCTCCTATATATCATAGGGTCATAAGATTTAGAACTGAGGGGAAGTTTAGAGATCACCTAATTCAACCTTGTTATTTTAGAGAAGGGCACATCAGTGAACTAAAGTTATAAAATTAAAGTGCTCCAAGAACTAGCAAAAGTTAGGATCAGTTATAAAAAGGCTCTAAAGTAAAGTTGTCCTAGGGATAAGACATGAAAAGATTTGAACTTAGGTCAAATGTAACTTATGTCTCTCCCAAACCAAATTTTCTTCATTGGTCTTTACCAGAACTTATTTCAACATCATAAAAAAAGCACTAACTAAGCACTATTGTATTCTATAGCATGTTTTCATAAAGTAAATTATTTACACAGGATTTTCAAAGGGACATATTAACTAGAGGCTTAGGTAATTTTCATATTGCAACTGTCTTATGGTTACAATTGACTATAGTTTTTGTTTCATGAGTTTTTCTTTTGTCTAGGAGATCAGTCTTACATTATTTATCTTATGATATCAGCAATTTATTGGTCAATCACTCAATAAATACTTCCACAGCTATTTCCTGGGTAGCTACTATGTGCAAGGGACTGTAGGGAGATGTCAAGCCCTAAACAGGGTTCATCTGTACGCAGAAACCAGATACAAAGTTTAAAAAAAAGAGCCCCTGTCCAAAGCAAATAAAAATCAAAGTATAAAAATAAAATTGGTCAGCCAATGAGGTACCTAACCAATCCTTCACGAAAGTATTACTGATGAGGGTGTCTCCCAGATCAGCAAGGGACAGGATGTCTGTCACCTGAAATCAACTTAGGAACCAAGTTGAAATTTAACTAATGTAATCTACACAATTCCAACATTTTTCAGGTAATGTTGTGCCAAAACAGAAGAGAGATAGTCTGAACAGAGTCTAGAAAAAAAGATCATAAGAGTTAGGGCTGAAACAACATTTAGAAATTATCAAGTCAAACCAATCTGTTTTACAGGGGATAAAAATAATTTTCCTCTTGACAGCAGGGGAGGTTAAGAGACTAGCCTAAGGTTAGATGGGTACTAAGTACAGAACCTGGATTTGAACACTTCGATTTCAAACAAAAGCTCTTTATACATTACAATAATACAATAAGAAAGCACTCTGTTTGCTTTGCTAGGGTAGGCACAAAATGAAAATAGGATATGGTTCTTTCCCCCAAAGAGCTCACAATTTAGTAGCCCCAGTAGATAGCTAGAATACACAATATTACCCAGCAAGCACAGGAGAGAGTTTCAAAACCAACTGCTACTAAGATCTAAAGGGGAAGGTCAGTACAGAGAAATGAAGCAAGGTTTCAAGAAGGTGGCACTTGAGCAGGGTTTTAAAGTCTGTAAAAAAAAATTCAACAATTCAATTTTTAAAATTTATCATATGCCTCCTTTGTAGAAGGCACTGTACTAGGCACAGGAAAAGGCTAAACATTCTGAACAAAACAGAGACATGTGAATGCAGCACATGTTTAGGAGGCAGAGAACTGTCCAGTTTGGCTGGAGAACCTAGTGGGTAGGGGACAGTAATATAAGGTATCCTAAAAGTCTTAGTACGGTTTAAGTTATTGAATCTTACAACTGCAGTAAACTTTTGGGACACTCTGTGTAATCAGTTTGGAAAAGTATGGTGGCTCCAATTTGTAAAGTACCATGAATGCCTAGCAAAAAGGTTTACTAGGTCTGCAGTACGGAACTCTACTGAAGATTTCTGAGCTGAGACGGTATATGACCAGATCTATGCCATGTAAAAGTATTCTAGAAGTAGTAAAAGGAACATCTCTTATGTTTAACATGACTGTACGCATATAACCTATATCAGATCGCTTGCTGTCTTGGGGAAGGGGGAGGGAAGGAAGGAAGGGAGAAAATCTTGGAATTCAAAATCTTACAGAAATGAATGTTGAAAACTATCTTTACATGTAATTTGAAAAAAAATACTATTAAGTGGAAAAAACATTTCTGGGGGGAAGGAGTAGAGACGGAGTTATTAGGAAGCTACCACAACAGTCTAGACAAATGGTTATCAGGATCTATACTAGGATGGTGGCAACAGAAATACAGGAGGGGTAGATTCAAGATCTATTGCAAGGATAAATAGTAAAAAATTGTTCCTGTTTATCAAACTGTCTAGTGGGAAGAAATTCTAATTTTAGTCAAATAATACTAGTTCTTTCAATAGAAAAGTCCTAGAAGTGTACAATGCTAGTGCAGCAAGCTAACCAATAATGGAAATTTTCTTTAAGAAAATTAAATTCCTAGGGACAGTTAGGTAGCACAATGGTTAGAGCTCTGGCCTTGGAGTCAGGAGGACATGAGTTCAAATCCAGCCTCACACACTTGATACTTACTAGCTGTGTGACCCGGAGCAAGTCATTAATCCCGACTGCCTCACCAAAAAAAAAAAATTCAATTTCTTAATTTTGATTCCATAATGACAAAATAAACTAGATAAGTGCCTACTATATGCACAGCCATGTTCTAAGGTGAATACAAAGATTAAAGAGGTTCTCCTCATATTCTAACAGGAGGTACAACACATACACGAATAATTAAGACATCAAAAATGCAAGACAGATGTGAAAGAGAGGTGTAAACCAAATGTTCCAGAAGAAAGAATCCTTACTGACTTGAGGGATCAGCAAAGCCATCATGCAGGAAGTGGCAGGTGAATCGCGTTTTACCAAACAGACAGAATTCCAATTGGTAGACTGTGCGGGAGACATTTGAGGTAGCAGCCTGAACAAAGGCAAAGAGGCAAAAAAGTCCAGAATTTGTAGCTCAATATGGCCTGAACACAGTGAATATGGAAGGGAGCAGAGTGATATGGAGAGCCATTCAATATCAGGCTCATTCAGTAATTTTAACTTCATTTGGCAAGACAATGAGAAATCACTGAAGGATTCTGAGTTTGACATCATGAAAGTAACAGCTCACAGAGCATTCTGGTCCTCCGTCAGCCACTTACCAGCTGTACAACCATAAGAAAATCATCTTATCTCTCCAAACCTCAGTTTCCTTATTTGTAAAATCTGGATAATAATACGTTCAAGATCTATCTCTCAGGATTGTTGAACGGGCTCAAATGAGATGACGTATGTAAAGCACTTTGCAAATATTAAAAAGTGCCATATAAATGGTGCTATATTAATGAACTATTGATACTATGTTAAGATCTAAGCCTAAGGAAGGCTTCTCTAGTAGAAGTGTGAAGAAAGGATTGAAGAGGAAAAAGTGGAATGTGGGAGTGCAAGTTAAAAGGTTATCAAAATAGCTTCAGTAGGTGGTAATAAGTATCCCACGGGTCCTTTAACATTGCCCCAAGTCATTTCTCTCTCTTCTCAAATTACAAGATGAGGACTGGACTTGTAATTTTTGGTAGTATGGCGAACTTCTTTGTGGGAACCTCTATCAGTGTAGGGTGGCACCTTCTTGGCAACTTAAGAGTTTTAAAGAGTTGCCTAGAGCACTGAAAGGTTAAGTGACTTTCCTAGGATCTCTCACACAGTATGTGTCAAAGGAAAGACTGGAACCCAGCCAGGTGGTTCTGGATCCAGCCCAGCTCTCTATATTCTAGGCCATATTGCCTCCTTGGTAGCCTTTACAATTTCTGCCACTTCTTTGGTGATTAATAACATACTGCCTTGACATTTTATATTGCTGTCACATTTGCAATGCTACTTACCTTTTATATTTTTGTGTAACAACATGTTTGTCTTATGTTCCTAACTAGGTTTTAAGTCCCATGAGGATATAATATAACATAATATAATATAATATAATATAATATAATATATCTTATATTCTTTATTCTTCACAATGTCCTTGACCAGTAAATACTAGTTGATTAAACAGCTTTCCTTCTTCCAAGATTATAGAGTCCACAACTTTCCCTGTGAACTATACAGGCCTCAGTTTCTTAATCTGTAAAATGAGGGAGCTGGATGTACTGGATATAACCCTGGAGGTCCCATCTAACTCTATATCTATAATACTATGAACTCTGCCTTAGGGAATTATTCCTAATGACTAACAAATTCCTCCTTGAAATTTCAGTTCCTTCTAGTTCTGTTCCCTGTGAAGAATTTTAGTTAGCTCCATAAGAAATAACATTTCATCCAAGTAAAATGTCTCCTGGGTTTATTTTCTCCAGATTAAATCACCTTTACCATTTACATTTACCATTTTCCCATAAATTCTTTTTCCTAAGCCTTTATTCTTTGCTGTTTCCTTCTACACTTAAGTCTTCCCCAGATATACAGCCTAAAAGAGGACACTATTCTATTAAGGGCCTGATAAATACTATTTGCAGTAGAAAGATTTGTTTCAATATTTTGAATGTCAGATTTGCTGAAGCAACAAGGTACCCTGTGTGAAAGACAGGAGTCAACATGGGCCAAGCGGGTCAAATTTCCACTACCACCTTACTCACCACCTCCCTTCAGGCCCTGGTGGGGGAAACCCAGGACCCTGAACTTAAGAGGCTTAGGAAAGGCAGTTCCCTTTTTCTTCTTCCTGCCAGACCTGCTTCCAGCCCAGTCCCCTAGCCACTGCTGAGTAGAGAAATCACTGTGGAGAGGGGTTTCACCTTCTTTATTTTCACCAGCAAGACCAACCAGCAGGTTACTGCAACAGTCCAGTAAGGAGGTAACGAGGAGCTTGCAACAAGATGGTGGCAACGGCAGAGGAGAGGAGGAGGCATACCATCACCATCTACTGCCAACTAACTGCCATATGTAGGGCAGGCAAACCAGCCTAGGTAAAGCAGCAATTCCAGCTCATACAATAGCGATGTTGCCTTAAATTATTTGCATCCCTGATACTGGACTAAATCTGAGAAACATACAATATGTTATAGAATAAAAATAAAAATTCATAATAGGAGAAACAAGGAATTTTCTGGAGTAAACTTTGTAACATTCCAATGATAAGAGTGGTCAATTCACTGCGAGAAAATTTAAAATGTACAAGTAAAAAAAAAATTCAAAATGGCTTAAAAAATATAGTAGGGTTTGTGATAAGAGTCTACACAGCTTTTGAAGTAAAGTTCTTTGACTACAAACCAAAAGGATGGATCCTTTTCAAGTACAAGGATCAAATATGCCAGGTCCCAGGGTAACTTCGTGAATTCTGACATGTGCTAAATGTTACGACAAAGTTAATTTTAAAAAAAAATGAAACAGCACATAGGTAGAGCAATACATGGTTTCTTTCTGACTCCTTTAGTGGCAATAATAGAAGTGAAATCAGCGAAGAGCCTAAAATGCCAGAAACCTCTGGTTCTCTACTCATACCCCAACACAGACCTCAAGATAACAAGGCTTGTAGGTCATCACAAAAGCTAAGCTTCCAATTCCACAGTTTTATTCATTCCTTTAAAAATTCACTACATCTCAGAGCTTGGTTTTTCAATATTCCCTTAATGAAGAAAAATTAGGATTAAATTTTACATTTTTGTAACTACATTTTGTACTGTGATCCTTACTGCACATTGATCAAGCACTACTATACTATAATGGCATGGTTTCATATAGTGCATGATTTACACAGAGTTTCCATCTGACCACAGAATCACAAAGTATTAGAAGTTGGAAGAGACCTTAAAGATCTTCAAGGATCAGGTAACTTTTATGTTTAAGTTGTATTCCTGTTAGGCTTGATCACAATCATCATTTCTTGAGGCTTCCCCTCCTCCAAGGTGTTAGGTCTCTATAACAATAAGCCTACCTCATAATCATCAACAACCAAATCGATCAGGTCACTGTTGCTTGAGTTTTGACCTGATCTTAACCACTTTTTCCAATATCTTTTCCTCCTCTTTATCTCTTACTTCTACCTTTATTCACTTCTGTATAAAATCTTCAGCTCTTTGAAGGTAAACTCTATAAATCTAACAGAAAAATAATATAACTATAATTTTTAATCTTCTTATTGATAAAATTTTTTATATCACATTCATTTCCAAATGTATGTCCCTTCCTTTCCCCAACCCCTTTCCTTTGTTAAAGATTAAAAGAGAAATAAAGCAATTCAACAAAAACTGAGCTATACATCAACTATGCCTGACAGTATATGTCATAGTTACACACACAGTAACTATGTTATCTTAGAATTAGCAACTACCTTAAATTCTTTACAATGCTCAAACATGAAACTGATAGTATTACTATGGCTACAAAGATTGATGGTTTTTACCCATTTTTTTCACACTAAATAAATAACTTGCTGAACTGGTTGTTAAAAAAAATACACACTAAACTATGAAAACAGTCAAATAGACTAAAAATATACAAACCCTAAATGCTTAATAAGCACAAAGAAGAGATTCTTGAAATAGTTGTACAAAATGTGTGGGAAGCAGTGGCTTATACAGCCTTTCAGTGAGGTAGTAAGAAGATTCCTTGATACTGCCATGACAAATTAGACTATGTTGGAAAAGAAAAAACTAAATAAAATACCAAACCAAAGCAGGGTTTGGCTTACTAGTATTTCATGCAAAAAATGAATACTAAAAGGCCAGAGTTTTAGTCAGATTTTTTTCCTTAGGGTTATAGTTACAATTTCCTTATCCAATTTATCATCGAGATGTAATTGTGAGAATAGAGTGAAAAGTAGTAAGTCATATTTTGGATAAAACCTAAAATGAGGCTCCTCCACATTTGAACCTGCATATGTCTGTCTCTGATGTGCTCTGTAAGGAAACAGAAATGGTACTTATGACATCTGGGGAGAACTAACTTCTCATTTTCCATCAGCTTCTTTGTCTGGCTTTGACTCTATCCACATCATGCCTCCCCCAAGACAAACTCCGCCCCCATCACTTTCCAGCTTCCTTTTGTGTGCTGCCTTTCCCCATGCTGCAAGCTTCTTACGGGCAGGGACTGGTTTTCTTTCTCTTCTTTGTATCCCTAGCACTTAGCACATGCCTGACACATACTAGTCACTTAATAAATGCTTACTGCCTATGACTAACAGTTTGATAAGATCAAATATACCTATGCTAAAGGCAATGCACAATCTAAAAAAAAAATTGTTTTACAAACTATATCAGGTATGAAAGGTAACAAAAAGAATGGAAAAAATCAAGGCCAGTATTATCCAACAAAGGCAACCATGAAAAAACATCAACAACCCCAAAATCATATGTCTTTTTTTTACTACAGCTTTATATCACAGAATTAACTAAACAGCACAGGCAATACAAGATCTTTTTGTGCTTATTGTTTGTTGACTACAAATAAGCATTTTTGTTGACAGAACAAAACACTCTTTTGGGTTCTCTTCCAAAAAGAAGTTTCATTTCATGAATGTCAGTATCACACAAAAGTCCCCGATAAATGCAACCACAGATATAACTTTGTTCAACAAATCTCCAACTATTATTCAGAGATACATAAAATAAAAAGATAAATAAATGATTGCCAAGGGTGCTTGTTAAGTCAAGAAATATTTATTAAGCATGTACTATGTATCAGGCACTGTGCTGAGCACTGGGGATACAAAGAAAGGCAAAAACAGTCCCTGCTCCCAAGGAGCTCACAATGTAATGAGAGGACACAATCCGCTAACAATTATGTTCAAACAAAATATACACAGGTTATACTGGAAATAATCTCAGAGGGGAGGTACTAACATTAAGGGGCCAAGGGAAAGGCTTCTTGCACAAGGTGGGATTTGAGGAAAGGAGGAAATTCCAGTCATAAGGGATAGCCAATGAAAATGCAGAGAGCGAAGAGACAGAATGTTATGTCGGAGGAACAGCAAGGAGGCCAGAGCCACTAGATTGCAGAACACATGGCGGGGAGTAAGGCATAAGAAGACTGGAAAGATAAGAAGGGGTCAGGTAATGAACAGTTTAAAAAAAAAAAGCTTTTACATTTGATCCTAGAGGTTATAGAGAGCTGCTGGAGTGTATGGAACAGAGGGATAACATAGTCAGACTGCTTAGGAAGATCACTTGGGCAGCTGGCTGGACAACTGACTGGAGTCAGAAGAGACCTGAGGCAAGCAGACCAACCAACAGGCTATTGCAATAGTCCAGGTACGAGATGATGAGAGCCTGCACCGGAGTGATGACAGTGGAAAATGGGGGAATAGATATATGAGAGAGGTTTCAGGGACAGAGTCAACAGAACTTGGCAACGAACTGGATACTGAGTGTAAGAAAGAGTAAGGAGTTGAGGATGACACCTAGTTTGCAAGCTCATGTGACTGGGAGAACAGCGATGCCTTCAAGAGTAATCAGGAAGTGAGGAAGAGGGCAGCATTTGGGGGAATGATAATGAGTTTGGTTTTGGATACACTGAATTTATGATGTCTATAGGACATCCAGTTTGAAATATCCAATGGGAGTACTGATAAGATCACAAAGTGAAATACTACAGAGGGAGAAGAGAAGAAGGCTCAGGATAGAGCCTGGGGGGACATCCGGAGTGGGCAGGCATGACCTGGATGAAGATCTAGCAAAGGAAACTGAAAAAAGAGTTTAGCCATCTAAGAGAGGAAAGATTCTATATGACTGCACCGATGAGGGGATCAAATGAAGGTTTCTTGACAATGAGGGGAGAGGTAGGCATATCTGTAGGCAGTTTTCAGGAGGATATCTAAAGTTCAAATCAAAGAAATATTCCCTCTAGGTGATAAGGGCAATGTTTTGTTTAGAGAGAACAATGTTTTGATTACATTAAGCCTCAGAACATTGCCGAGCCTCCTAAATAGGATCAATTATTACTCAGAAAAGAGAAGTCTAACTATTAGCAGAGGGACAACTAGATTAAAAAAAAGTCTACTGTTCAGATTGTGACATGAAGTTGAACGGTGGATTCACTGAGTTATTGTGTTGGTATATACATGCTGGGCAGACTCTGAAGAAATATAAGAAGTTGTGCACAGAGCTGAATTAAGAAGAGAGAGCTGGACTACATTTGAGAAACCGTCAAGTGCTCTTAATGTTCCCAAGTGCAACTTTCAAATAAAAAATTTCTCTTCCTCATATACGGTTGCACATCTTATAACAACACAAAGAATCAAAAGAAATATCTAAAGAACAAAACTGCAGGTGGCCCAAAGGTTTACATGCAGTTCCCTAATTCATTTAACATCACTTATTAAATGTCTACCCTGTGCCAATCACTCTGATAGGTGTATGTAAGGAACATAAAGAAAAATGACATAGTCCCTGTCCTCAAGGAATTTACATTCTAATCAGGTAGGCAACATGCACTGTTCATATAACAATAAATATAAAATATATACCAAATAATTTGGGGGAGGCACTAGCAATTGGGAGGAAAAGAAAAGTCTACACAGGAGGTGGCACTTGAGATGAACTCTGAAGGAAGCGAGGCTTTTCTAAGAGGCAGGAAAACATTCCAGGCCCAGGATACAGCCTGTGCAAAGTATGGAGAGGAAAGATGGAATATCAAGAAAGGAAGAGCAAGGAGGCCTAGAAAACAAAAGTATATGAAAGGGAGTAACATGTAATTAGCCTGAAAATACAGGCTGATGCCAGATAGCGAAGGGCTTTAAAAGACAAATATTTAAAAGGCACAAGCAGGCTACATCACCCTTCCAATGATGAATTAAACAGAAACTGTGACATAAGGAATGCAATTCAAGAAATGTACGATCAAAAAAGGAACTTGGCCAGTCATATGGAAAGGGGGGAGTTAAATGATGGACATACCAAATGTTACATGGTACCAATGATTTAATGAAGTATAAACTAGCTCTAAAACTCTATAATGTGTTTGGGGTTTCTGTTTTAATAAGAGGGAGGCACCTAAATGTGTCACAATTCTGGACTACCGTGAATTTACCAAAAATATTCATATAATCTATTTCAAAATCTACCAAGCTTTCCTTGGGAAATGTTTTATATCAAATTTAAAACAGCAGTCTCATAAGAACAATCCATTTAAAGTCTTTAACTTGAAACACAGCTCTAAGTTGTACTTTGTGCAATGGAAAACCATAATTGCATATAGTGAAAGACCAAGTGAAATCAATACAGGGAATATCAAGTAAATACTCTTTGCAATGAAAGCATAAAAAGTATGAAATTACACTAGTAACAAATCATTTATCTTAAATTATGAAGTGGAATTGGAGGGTTTATAAGTATGTATGGCTTCATAAAAAAAACTAGACTTTTTATCAAAATAGCATTTTAGTTACATATTTCAACTCAACACACACTTTTCTAAGTGCCTGACAAAAGACCAGTAGTAGGTGTTTTGGATACAAATAAAAAAAAAAAAACCAATCTCTACCCTTAAAAGGCTTTCAATTCATTCTTTCAACAAAAATTTATGAAATGGCTATTTGTTTCCATGTTTTGTCATCTTTGCCAATCAGAGTTATTTAAATTTGTGCTTCTCTCTTACTATTAGTGATTGGGAACAAGTTTTCATGTGGTCAGTCTGTCAATAAGCATTTATGGAACACCTACTTTGTCTTAGGCATTGTGCTAAGCAATAGGGAAAACAAAGAAAGGAAAAAGAGTCTGCTTTCAAGGAGCTCACAGTTTAATGAGAGAGACAATATGAAAAGGACTATGCACAAACAAGCGGTATACAGGATAAAATGGAGATAACCAACAGAGGGAAGGCACTAGCATTAAGAGGAATCAGGAAAGGCTTTTCACAGATTTTTAGCTGAGGCTTGAAGGAAGCCAGAAAATTCCAGGAGGTAGAAATGAAGGAGAGTATTCCAACCATGGAAAATTTCTACATTGTTATTATTATTTTTGTTATTTGGAAAACTGTTCATATCCTTTTGCCATTTATGTTTGGGGGAAAAGCTCTGGATATTAGATAGTTGTGTCAGTTCCCAGTATATTTTGGATATCTGCGTTTTGACAAAAAAAAATTTCTAATTCTATCATTTGTCTCCTAATCCTATCTCAATTGACTTCATTCACATAAAAAAATTTTTTAATGTAGTCAAAATTATCTATTTTATTTTTTATGATCTCCTAACCATTTGTTTGGTTAAGAATTTTCTACCCTAGCCAAAATTATGAGGGGTATCTAAACTTATTCTCATGCATGATGCCTGGTACACAGCAGAAGCTAAATAAATGCTTATTTCCTTGCTTCCTTATTGTGCTATATAGTGCAAAATACTTGTATAAACATAATTTCTGCCAAACTTGCTTCTTTTCTTTCAGCAAATTTTGGTCAGAAAGGGAGTCCCTCCTTCAGTAATTTATAGTTGTTTTTTGTTTTAGGCATATCAAATACTGAACTATTTACTATTTTTTTTATTTATTGCTTATTTAGTCCAAGCTACATTTGTTTCTTAACTCATATTAAATAGTTTCGATAACTACTGCTTTATAATACATTTTGAAGTCTGATTATTACCATGCTCCCCTGACTTGTGCTTTTTCTCATTGTTTCCCTTGAGATTTTAGATCTTTACTTCTTTCAAATTAATTTTTTTTCCACTTTAAAAAAGTAGTCCCTTAGTAGCTTGATTGGTGTAGTAGTCAATATGCAAACTGATTTAGGCAATACTGTCATTTTTATTATACTAGAGTATAATAGCTGTAAAACTATCTCCAATTATTTGTTTCTTTTTTTTCCTGTCAAGAGTATTTATTTTGAAGTTGCATTAATATAGATCTTATATATTTTTAAATTATTTTAAATGGGTTTCTCTCCTCTTATGGCTTATTCCTGGTTTTTTTTTTTTAAACTGCAGAGAAAACAGTGATTTTGATCCTGGAAATAATGTGGAGCTACTGAACTTTATTTAGGGGAAGGGTGTGGAGTAGAGTATCATTAAATTATTGGATATGTATTTTAGAAGATTAGTTTGGCACTTAAGTGGAGGATGGATTATAGTGGGGAAAACTTGAGGAAAAGAAACCAACTAAAAGGTTAATGCAACAATGCTGGCATCAGATGATGAGAATCTGCACCAGGACGGCAGTTGTCTGAGTAGTGAAAAGAGTACACATCTCAGAGATGCTGCGAAGGTAAAAATTACAAAACTTGTCAACAGACTTGGTATGAAGGGTGAGTGAGGAGTCAAGGATAACACCAAGGGTTGCAAGCCTGGGTGACCACGAGGATGGTAGTACCCTTGACAATAATAAGGAATTTCAGAAGAGAGGAGGGTTTAGGTGAAAAGATAATGCACCGTGTTTTGGACATGATGGGTTTAAAATGTCTATGGGATATCCAGTCCAAGATGTCCAAATGGTAGCTGGTGGTATGAGATTAGAGCTCAGGAGAGAAATGAGAGCTGGAAATGGGCATCATCTGCATAGATGATAACTGAACACATGGAAGCTGATGAGATCACTAAGCCAAATAGGATAGAAGGAAAAGTAAAAAGGGCCCAAGATATAGCCCTAGGGGATACCCACCATTAGTAGACATAATCTGGATGAAGATATAGGAAAGGAGACTGAGAAGGAAGAGAAGAATCAGAAGAGATCAGTGCTGTCACGAAAACTAGAGGAGAGAACATCCAGGAGAAGACAGTAAATGGCTTTGTCAAAGGCTATAGAGAGGTCAAGACAGTTGAAGACTGAGAAAGGTAGTCCAGATGCCCCCAAGCATAAATACTGCATAAAACACTGCATATTGCTTTCAGGTTAATAACTATTAAGTTTATTTTAAACATAAAGATGAAAACTTATCAATCTACTTTTCTAAACTTATTTCATCTTCCTCCCCTTCTTCTACTCTAGGTCCTCAGCAAGATGGACTTCCAGCTCCACAAACAAATCTCATACTATTCCACTCCCCTTGGGAGGCTGTCCTCTTGATCTCCACTTATTCACCAGCCTCACCTTTAAAAGCAAGCTCGTATTCCAGGACATCTTCCTTAATCCCTGAAGCTGCAAAGTATTTCTCCCTTCAGCCAATCTAAAAGTACTTTGCACTTATGCACTTAAGAATATTCTAATTAGAACTATATTTGTCTGTATATGTCTTATTATCCTTGCCAAATCATAACCACTTAGACACAGGAACTAGGTAATTTTCACAGGTCTAGAGCAATGCAAGCAGGTGCTTAATAAATGTTTACTGAATTAAAAAATGAACTAAATTAAGCTTGAAGCAAAAGAGAAAAGGAAGTTAGAACAGCACTGTGATATAATGAAAAGATTACTCAGAAAACCTAAGTTTTAGCCACAGCTCTGCCAAAAACTAGCTGTATGGCCTTTGACAAGTCACTTTACCTGTATAGTTCTCGTTTCTGCAAAATCAGTAAATGAACCAGGTGACAGCTAAGGTCCTTTCCATACCTGTGGACATATGGATAGGTGTAATAGTATAAACTTTTAAGAACCATATAAAAGTCAGTTGTTGTCACAGGCAAACAAAACACTATGCTGAACTCAGGAAACTTCAACAAAGTAGTTCCAGCCATTACCAATTCCCATAACATTAATCATTAAAATTATGACAGTGATTTTAGGTGTTCTACTACTATGATGATGATGATGATAGTAATAACAATAAAAGAATAATTGGTAATGAAAATTTTTCATATCAAGATGTCTGAGCATGGTGTATCTCTGTCTAAAATTCCAATGTTGCCTTTTTAAAGAACTTCCCAATGGTTATATTATTTTTGTCTCTTCAAATATATTGTAATTTCTTTTTAGTAGGACTTGTATTTCCCATTACTTACTACAGTGCTAGATATAGATTGTTCTAGAAAACTGACATAAGAATAACCTCTTACCTTCGTATGATGTCTTATAAAGCACTTTAACATATATTAAGTCACCTGAACATGACAACTCTGTGAGGTAGAAAAGTAGATTTTATTATCCACATGTTAGAGATGAGGAAACAGCCTCAGAGATATTAAGTGTCTTGACCAGGATCATAAAACTTGCTGGCAGAAGAACTGAGACTGCAATTGGAAAGATCCCCAAACTAGGAGACTACTGTACAGTTATACAGTACATTTATACAAAAGATGATCACCATTGGTGGGGTTAATCAGGCAGTTTATATCATGACTTAATTGCTTTTCCAACTATTTTGTCATAAACAAAGAAGCAAGGAAAACTAGAACCAAAGGGACTTTAGAGATCACCTAACACAGAAGACAGCAAAAACGAGAACCCAGCTATTTGCTGGTTCCCAGTCCACTGCTCTTATTATATAATGCAGTATAATTATATGGCCGTATGATTCTAGTGTCTCCAATATTTAAATAGCTGTATTAAATTAACTTCTCTGTGATTGTTTCCTCATTTACAAAATATGAATATTAATCCCTATAATACTTTCCTCACAGGGTGTTGTGAGGTTCAAATTAGATAATAAATATGAAACTTTGAAAATCCCCAAACATTATATAAATGCAAATTTATATAGTTATTATTATTATATTAAGTCTACAAGGCAAACAATATTATACTGAACTCGAGAAATTGGGGCAAAACAATCTAGCCTAATTTTTATGACTTGAGCTTCTAAAGTATGATATATGTGAATTTTAGGTATCCTCCCATCATAATAATCACAGAATAACTGATAAGAAAGATTTTTGAATAAATGAAGATGACTAAAAAAGGAATACTTGAAAGTTAGGTTCAATTCCATTCAACAAACTTGTTCTTAAGAGACATGTTATAATTGCCAGAAAATCTTACAAGCTATATAAAGAATCTTGCCTATAAGTCATCTTTAATTTCCCATATTGTGCTTTTTTAGTTTGTAGGGATAACAGAACCCAGTCAGTTGTATTAAAATAAAATCCATTCTGTCTTCGGAGGCGTCAATCAGTCAGTCAATCAAAAAATATTTATTAAGTGCCTAGCATATCCCAGCCACTGTGCTAAGTGCTGGGGGATAAAAAGAAAAGCAAAAATCAATAGATCAATAAAAATTTATTAAGCACCTACTATGTGTCAGTTGGGCAGCTAGATGGCAAAGTGGCTAGAGTGCCAGCCCTGGAGTTAGGAAGACTTATGTTCTTGAGTTCAAATCTGGCCTCTGATACTTACTAGCTGAGTGACCCTTAGCAAGTCACTTAACCTTGCTTACCTCAGTTTCATTATCTGTAAAACGAACTAGAGAAGGAAATAGCAAACCACTCCAGTATCTTTGCCAAGAAAGTCTCAAATGGGATCACAAAGAGTAAGATACAACTGAAAAACAACTGAACATGTGCCTAAGCACTGGGGATACAAAAGGAGGCAAAAGACAATCCCAATGGGTAAAATAACAAATATATGCAAATAAGCTATGTACAGGATAAACAGGAATGAACTGACAGAGGGAAGGCACTAGAATTAGGAGAGGTTGGGAAAGACTTTCTGAAAAAGATGGGATTCTAATTGAGGCTTAAAGGAAGCCATGCAAGTTGTTAGGTAGAGTTGAGGATGGAGGGCATTCCAGGCATAGGAGACAGCTAGAGTCCAGAGCTGGAAGATGAAGTGTCCTTGTTTGTGGAATAGTCAGGAGGCCAGCGTCACCAGATCACAGAGTTGGGAGTAAGAAGACTGGAAAGGCAGGAAGGAGTTAGGTTATGAAGGGTTTTGAATGCCAAGAGGGGATTTTGCATTTGATCCTGAAAGAAATAGGGAGCCACTGCATTTTACTAAGTAGAAGAGTGACATGGTCAGAAAAAAAAGATAATCTCTGACCTCAAGGAGCTCAGATTCTAATGAAAGTTTTAATCTTGGAGAATTAAAGCCTGATAAGGACTCTAATATATGAAAGCAAACAAGGATCCTCAAATATAGCCTAACCGACTATGTTGGCTCTATTTTCCTAAACCAATAAGATGAATGATTATGGGCAAATCATTTAACTTCTCCCAGCCTCAGTTTCCCCATCTATAAAATGAAAGGAAGTCAGACTAAATTGTATCTAAGGCACTTTCCAAATGTAAATTTTGTGATTACTTTGCAAATTTTAAAACTTTTAACATTTAAACAATGTTAACATGTACGTGTTAAACTTTCTGGGACATAGAATGGAACGCAAGTTATTAATTAAACAAGCTGGTTATTTAACCTCGCTTCTCTTGGTTCAAATCATGAATACTCAAATTAGAGATATTTAAATACAACTGCCAGATTGTTTTAAAAAATGAATGATAACATTTCACTCCTGATATTCAAATACCTAACCTAATTTCTGACTCCTAATTCAGTCTCCATAGAGTTAAAGACGTCACAGCTGAAAATTCTGGTACAAAATTAAGACTTCACAGAAAACCAGATGCTATATCTAAGATAAGGTTTCCTGGGTAAATATAATATTGAGAAGTAATCAGATGTCTGTATTAGATTTTATGTTGGAAAAATAAAGTAACCTCCTAAATGCTACTGAGGTATTACGAATCTGAGAATTAAAATAAAAACTAAGTGACCTGTTGTGTTCATATTTATTTCTAAAGCCCTTAAGTTTTAACTCATGAATTTATATCAGACCTTTAACAATTATTTAACTATAACTGCACTTACATATGTACGAGTCTCTTCCAGATGGCTCAAAAAGTCTATAGATGTTAATTTGTTTACATCAGTAAAGAATACAGGGGCAGCTAGGTGGTGCAGTGGATAGAGCACCGGCCCTGGATTCAGTTGGACCTAAGTTCAAATCCAGCCTCAGACACATAACACTTACTAGCTGTGTGACCCTGGGCAAGTCACTTAACCCCACTGCCACACAAAAAAAAAGAAAGAAAGAATACAAGTAAACCTATAACATCTGCTATTGTATACTTACAAGAATTGTCCATTAACAAATCTTAATTCAAAAGAAGGAGTGGAGGGGAGAGGGGGATAAGGAGGCTAGAAGCCCCAAAGGAAATCTACTTCTATTTTCTAGTCTATTAGAAATAAGTTAAATATGATTATAAATATTACCAAAAAACACCTGTAAGGGAACCCAGGAAGAACCTTGAAAACCAGGAAACACATTGAATAAGTTATCAAGTAATATAATTAGAGTAACAGAACAAAACACTTAAGGAAGGTTAGTTTTATTAGCAAGTTAAAGTAATATTTATTGAGTTAGATAACTTTTACTTGTAGAAAACCTCATTGAACCTTTAAAAATTCAAATAATTTACTAGCATAGCATATTGTCCAGGAATTTTTAAACATATTTTCCGTCAGTAATTCAAAAAGTTACTGGAAAAATGTCATCGATTCAAAGTAGATGTCGTATGAAGCAGGTTTTGCCCTTCTTGAAATAAAAATTTGTTGATGACCAGCAACATAGTGTAGTGGAAAATACTCTGAATGCGGAGACAGGAGAGCAGGGTTCCTAGCTCTCTTATTACCTATGGGACCATAGGCAAACCATTTCACCTTTACAGACCTCACTTTGCTCATCTGTAAAATGGTGCAATCAAACTAGTTCATCTGAAAGGTCCCTTTCAGGTCTTGATCTATGAGTCTATGGTCTTCTGATCTGTTGATCTTCAAGAAGCAATGTATTTGAAAGGGTTAAATGAAGACAGAAAACCACTTATTCATTCATTTGGCATTTACTGACAGTCATTTCTAATATCTACTCCAGGACTGTTTTAAACTGAAAAGTGGTTTCCAATTTTAACTGATAATGCGCCGGTCCAATTTATCTGCTCTTCAGAAATGACAAGTGTAAAAAGGTTTCTGCTTTATCTTGAAACAACTGAAACAACGTGGGAGAATAAACTAGAACATTAACTTTAACTTGTTATTTTGTACTTGTTTTCGTCTTTGCTCTTCTTCCAAGAAAATGCCACATAAAGTATTAAGGGAATGGGGGTGAGGGGAAAGAAGACATACACAACATATAAGCAAAAAGTCTCCAATTTTAAATTTTATTCATGAAAAAATTAAAATAGAAAAAATAAGAACATCTGGTTCTAATGATCACTTTTATTTTTCTTTCCAGTAGCTTTGTGTTTATTCAAGTTCTGCCATTAACTAGGTGTGTGACCTTGGGCAAGTCATTTCACTTCTCTAGGACTCAGTTTCTTGTAAAAATTGTACTAGATGACCTCGAAGGTACTTCCTAGGTCTAAGATCTTATACCTCAGGTTCTAACACTTCACTGGCCTTTTCCCACTCTCTAATCATAGCTATAAGTCCAATTTCTTGTCCTCGGTTCTTTTCTTTTTTCTCTTCTGCATCTAAGACTGATAAAGTGTGCTTCAAAGTAAATGCAATCACATATGGATAAATGCACAAAGATTTGGCAATGTATCGTCTAACCTTATTCACAAGTACATCTGGCTGACACATTTAGTTTAACCGCTGACGGGTTTTGGAAATGGATATTGCTATGTAGTAACCTCTGGACATATACGACAAAGAACTAACAGCTGATATGCTCTGCAGCCACCATGAAAATATAGTTTTAACATGCAATTTTGCCTAAGTCAACTAAGACCATAACTGAACAACTGTTGCCCAATCTGTGGGCCAACGGGAAACCATATGTTTGCCTACAGAGTCTCCAACTGGATTCAAAATAAAACCCTAAAGTTCGGCAGTATGAAAATACAGAGACATTAATATACAAATTCAACTCAAAATTTGAAATGAAAATTCAATGACCTAACTTTAAATTTTAAACATTTCACAAAAATTGAGGGGAGAAATGAGATCGTTTGAGTCCAATGTTCTTTCTATAGACCTCATCTCATTCAATCAAATTGCTTTCTTTCCTTCCTCTAACAAACTTCTCAAAGTCTATATTCACTGCTTCCACTATATACTCACATCTTAACCTCTGCCAAATCTTGCTTCTGCTCCCACTATTTTAATGAAACCTTTCTAAAAAGTCACCAATGATAAAATAATCACTAAATCCAACATGTTATTCTCAATCTTCATCCTCAATCATTCTATGGCATTAGACGTTGCTGAACAGATGCTTCTTTATCTTGTCCCTCGGCTTCTATGGCATTCTACAGCCCTCAATTTACCACTTCCTAGACTACTCTTTTAACCACTACTCCTTCAAGGTCTGACTCCCAGGTCTCTTCATTCTTTATCTCTACATTTAAGATTTCACCTACTCCAGTATCTTCAACTATAACTTCTATGTGGTGGGAAGTTGTCATGAACTTCATCTCCAGGCCTCTTTCAAGCTCACGGCCCACAATTTCACCTACCTGCTGAATATCATCAGAACTCATTCCCCCTCATCCCCACCTCCATACCACATCTCTTCATCCTCATGACTTCTCTATTTCTGTTAATGGTACCAACAATCTACCAGTTAACTAACTGACTATTTCTCCAAGTAGGAAGACGAACTTTTTACCAAGAAGAAAAATCTTGTGCCTTGGAAGATAGAAGATAAATGGTTGAGAGGAAACAAATTCAAGAGAAGTGACATGATGATCTATTTTTGATCTATTTTCAACAAATTCAAGTTACTAGGCACAGATAAACTACATGAG
Source organism: Vombatus ursinus (assembly GCF_900497805.2). NCBI lineage: Eukaryota > Metazoa > Chordata > Mammalia > Diprotodontia > Vombatidae > Vombatus > Vombatus ursinus. The sequence goes on along the minus strand of NW_020954596.1, from coordinate 18,270,430 downwards.
AGAGCACTAAAAGAACTTGCAGATAACTGCTGAACCTGCCACTGTCAGGGATTGGCAGCTCAGCACAGTGGAAAGGTCACCAGATTTGGAGTCAGAGGGCCTGGGCTGAAATTCCTACTATCTATATGACCTTGAGCAAGTCACTGTTTTTTCTGGATATCAGGTTTGTCATCCAAAAATATTAGGATTGGATAATGACTAAAGATTCCTTGCAAGTCTAAACCTATGATTCTATGAAAATTAATGGAGAAGGGCAGAGGAATCTCCTCTTGCTGAAGAAAAAAATGTTGAAATTGGAGTACTGAATTGGGCACCTGTGAATCTGAGTTTGAATCCGGCTTTGCTACAACTTGTGTGATCTTGGGTAAATCACAACCTCTCTGGGCCTTAATTTCTCACCTGTAAAATGAGGAGGTGGAATAATAACAATAACAACAACAATAATAGCATTTATATAGCACTTTAAGGTTTACAAAGCACTCTACAATTATGATTTCATTTTATTCTCATAACAACCCTGTTGTTACTATCTTCATTTTACAGGGAGGAAACTGAGGCCGAGAGAGGATAAGTGACTTGCCCAAAGTCATACAATTAGAAAGTATCTGAGGTAGGATTTGAAATCAGGTCTTCCTGACTCCAATTCTAGTACTTTATCCATTAAGAGTATACAGAAGGGATTATTAGACAATATCAAATGTACAGAAGTCAAGAACAGTGACTGAGAAAAAGTCATTCAATTTAGCAATAAAAAGATCATTAGTAACCATATAGCAAGTTCTCTCCAATGCTAGGGATGAAAGATAGATTGCAATGGATTGAAAACTGAGGGGGAGGTGAAAAGTGGAGGCAATGAACATCTAACAGCTTTTTCTAGGATTCTGGATGTGAAAGGAAGAAGAGATATGGGAAAAAAGCTTGAGAGGATGACAGAGTCAAGTCAAGGCTTTTTAAGGATGGACCAGGAACAATTTATCAACATCCTTCTTACTATTAATTATGGAATGAGCCCCATGGTCCAACCAGGTTTAAAACCCTGAGGTTTTTTTTTATTCTTTCTCTTTCAGCCCTCATATCCTGTCCATACTTTTTCTACAAATGATTCTCAGAACCACTTTAACTATGTATTTACTCTTCTAAATGACCTCTCTGATTCAGATCAGTTATATGGTAGATAAATGGAGATAGAGAGATGGACAGATAAGATAGACACACCAAAAGCCATTCCCCCAGGAGTCAAATAGTCAAAAGAACTAAATAATTCTTAAATGAACAGTTTTCAAAAGAATTGCAAACAATTGTTAACAATTTGTTATGAACCACATTTAAAAATGCTCCAAATCATTAATAATAAGAAATATAAATCAAAATAACCCTGAGGTTTTACCTCATACCTTATAAATTGGCAAAGATGACAAAAGATAGGAATAGCCAATGTAGAAAAAGGTATGGGAAGAGAGGCACACTAATGTTTTGTTGGTGGAGCTGTTAAGTAATATAACTATTTTGGAAAGCATTTTGGAATTATGCAAATAAAATTACTAAAATACCCATACCCTTTGACCCAAAGTGTTTGTTACTAAGCCTATACTCTAAGGAGAAGACTGATAAGATGAAAGTCCTCATATACATCAAAATATTTATAGCAACATTTTATTGTGATGGCAAATGGAAACACCATAGATGCCCATCAATCAGGGAATGGCGACACAAATTGGTATATAAATATGAAAAGAGTATTACTGTGCTATGAGAAATTACTAACACGATAAATACAGAATGGAAATAACTACATGAAATTAATTCAATTCAATAAACATTTATTAAAGGAAGGCTGTGGGAAGAGTTTAGAGTTCTACCCTCCAGCCCTCAAATCACAAGGTAGAGTGTTTGCTGAGGGAGTTGAGGTGCTGAGTATCAAAAACTGAATAAGTGACGATGAGATTTCAGATAATCTGCTTACCCTGGGTAGGGCAAGATGTTCCCTGGAGCTCAAACCAAGGCTGCTAATGGAAAGCAGAAAGTTAGCTGGAGAGTTCAGATCCCTGTCCTCTATAAAGGAGGGCTTTGGGACAAGTTTAGCAATTTTATGCAAAGGGACATGGATAACTAGTCAAGGAAGGAGTACATTTCATGTGAGGGAAGAGTCTAAATCACACACTGAAAAAAGCAAATTATTGTGCTGAACTGAAGCAGGGTTCACTTAAAGGAATATATGCAAAATGATATTGAGAGATGGAGAGGGCTGGGTGACAGAGACATCGATACTTGGCAGAGGACTTGGAAAGTGAGGTGGAAAAACTTACGTTTGGTTCCTGGACAGTACCAGGTAGCAACCTATGTTACAAAACAATAATCACCCAAAGGGGCAGCTAGGTAGTGCAGCGGACAGAGTGCTGGCTGTGGAGTCAAAAAGAGTCATCTTCTGAGTGCAAATCTGGCCGTAGAAACTTCTAGGCTATGAGATCCTGCACAAGTCACTTAAATCTGTTTACCTCAGTTTCCTCATCTGTAAAATGAGCTGGAGAAGGAAATGGCAAACCACTCCAGTATCTTTGCCAAGAAAACCCCAAATGGGGTCACAAAGAGTCAGCTAAAATGAATGAACAACAACAATCATCAAAAACATTTGATATTGGTTTAAAAATAGAATGGTCAGCCAATGAAACAGATTGGGTACACATAGCATAGCAAAACAAATGAACCATTGTCTAATGTTGGATAAAAGCAAAGATCTTTCTGACAGTGGTAAGGACTCACTATTTGGCAAAAACTGCTAGGAAAACTGGTCTGTTGGAAATTAGGCTGAAATCAACAATTCACACCACAGACCAAGATAAGCTCCAAATGGACACATTATCTTCTTATAAAGGTCACATCATAAATAAATTAGAGGAATAAAGAAATTAACTTTCAGATCTGTGGATGAGGGAAAAGTTCTTGAGCAAACTAGATAGAGAGGATCACAGAAGATAAAACAGACAATTCTAATTATGTAATTTTTTAAAAATTTGCACAAACAAATCCAATGCAGCTAAGATTAGAAAGGAAATGATTAACTGAGGGAAAAAGAAACCTTTCCTACAAGTTTCTCTGATGAAAGTTTCTCATTTCCAACACATAAAAGAAAGGTTTTGAATTGATGAATAGTCAAAAGACATAATACACAGTTCCTAAAGAAAGAAATAGAAACTACATATAGGCATATGGAAAAAAAAATGCTCCAAAACACTAATAATTAAAGAAATGTAAATTAAAGCAACTCTGAGGTTTTACTTGACAACCATCATTAGTGAAATTAACAGAAAAGGAAAATGACATATATTGTAGGGCCTTCAGAAAAACAGGAGCTAACTTTACTATTGGTGGAACTGTGAATTGGTCCAATCATTCTAGAAAGCAATTTGGAACTATGACCAAAATGTCTCTGAACTGTGTATATCCTTAAACCCAGTAATACAGGAACTGTGACCAAAAGAGAGGAAATAAAGAGGAAAAAGACTTATGTGTACAAAAAATATTTATAGCAACTCTTTTGGTGGCAAAGAACTGGAAACAAAGGGGGTGCCCATCAATTAGGAAATGGCTGAACAAAATATTGCAATGGAATACTACTCTGCTGTAAGAAATGATGAAAAGAACAATTTCAGAAAAACCTGGGAAGACTTATATGAAGTGATACAGAATGAAGTAAATAGTACCAGGAAAAAAATTTATACAATCACAACGTAAAGAAAAACAACTTTGAAAGACTTAAGAACTATCCACTCTATCTAATTCTATGAATACAACAATCAAGCATGATTCCTGCAGACCTAGGATACAAAGGTGATAGACATAAAGTGCAGAATGAGACACATTTTTGGACATGGTCAATATGGGAATCTGCTTTCCTTGACTATGCATATTTATTATAAGGGGTTTCTTTTATTTTTCAGGGGATAGAAAAAATAAATTTTGGATAACTGAAAAAAATTTTCTTTAAAATAAAAAATTAGGTTCCTGGACAAGAAAAAAAAACAATGAAAGTTATTTTTGAGGAAAATTATTTTGGCATCTATGAGTAAAACAGAAAAGAGATGAGGTAGGAAGCCAATAGTCTAAGCATGAGGTAATACGAACAAGGATTAGGGTGGTGGCTGTGAGAAGAGAAAGGGCAGGTTAGAGACAAGAAACACTCAGGAAAAAGAATCAAATATATTTAGTGTAAGATTAGATAGAGAGGAAGAATAAAGGAAAACTGAAAATTAGCCTAAGGTTATAAGTCAAAACAAATAGCACATTGCCTTTCTATAAATATCCAGAAGGTTCTTTTAGAACAGTCTTTAAAATGGGAAGTTAGCTGGATCATAAATATTCCTAGTATACTGAAACAAAATCTCTCATACTCAGCTGAAAATCCTGGTAAAAGGGCAGTGAATCAACATTTCTAACCCCATTTCCCCTCTCATAACTGACACAAGTAGTTAATTAGTACTCATTAATTTAAAAAAAAATTTTTCTGACCTGGGACAGAGTTCTTGCATCTTTTAAAGGATAGTTAGACTAGAAAAATGTAACTAAAAATATTTTAAGTAGGAATAGCCCCAATGTTTATCCAGAAATTAATATATAATGATTACAATTATTATTATTAAAAACTTTAATGGTCCAGTCCTCACTCTCCCTCACCTCACCAATCCAAAAAGTTGAATGTCTTCTTGATTCTACTTCTCAATGTCTCACATTCATTCCCTTTTCTCTACTCACAAGGTCTTCACCCTAAATTGGCCTCTTATGACCCGGTCAATTGCAATGGTCCTCTAACTGTTCTCCCTGACTCAAGTCTCTTAGGTGAGAGACATCATTACAAACCATCTTCCAATCAGCAGCCAAAGTGATTTTTCTAAAGTTCAGGCCCGATCTACTCAGGAAACTCCAGCGGCTGATTGCCTATTACCTGAGAATCAAACACAAACTCCTATTTGGCATCGAAAGCTCTTCACAATCCAACATATCTTAACATATAACCTTCCATTTCCTGTCTCTGGGCTTCTGCAAGGCTGTGCCCCATTCCTGTAATGCCCTCTCTCCTTAGAATCCTTTGTTCTTCAAAACTCAGCTCAAGTACACTTTTGACATGAGGATTTATTTTGTATAAAGAGACAGCCTGAGAGTTGGTCAGGACTTTGAAGAAGATCTGGGGTTGAAGTCCCAACTCTGACACGTACTGGTTATGTGGCACTGGGCAAATCTGTTTAACTCTCAGTGATTCATGCCATTGGTGCCAACTTGAAGTAGAAAGGGGGTGCCCACTAATCCAACCATAAGGAAGCAGGCCACAAATTGACTGAGTTTTAAAATGTAACGTTATCAATGTTTTATTGTATTTTTGTTTATTTTGTTAATTGTTTTCCAATTACATTTTAATCTTGTTCAGCAGGAGTGGCTAGGCCCTGAGTCTGACACATCTGCTCTAGGCAATTCTGTAAGATAGTGGTTCTGGTAAAACCTGCAGACCTCTTTTCAGAATAAAGGTTTTAAATGCCTAAAATAAAATATTACAAAGAAAGCCAACTATACTGCAAAACAGTTATAAAAATACATTTAAAAAGTTCAAAGATCTCAAGTTAAGAACCCTTGTGCCAAGGATTCCAAGACTATAAATTGCAAAAGAGGTGCCTAACTACATTGGTAAGGGGAATTTCTGTATCAGGGAGATCCTTACACCACTGAAATTAGAGGTACAGTCCCTATCTCCTATTCCTTGTTTTATACATACTAATGTATGTACACATTGTTGTCCCCAGAGAATGAAAGTTTCTTGAGAATAGGAACTTTCCTTTTTTCACCTTTGTATGTCCAAAACCTAGCAGAGTCTCTAGGAAGTAGCCAGCACTCAATAAACGCTCATTGATTAATTCATTCCAGTAAGTTCAATAAAGATTACAAAATAATTGCTTTCATTGAGCATACTAACCAGTACATGTAATTATATTTGTCTGACCATGGCACGGATATTTCTGAAATTGGTGGTTAACATTTTTGTTCATTTCAAGTGTAAATTTAATCAAAATTTTGATCTGGGTATGGCAGTAGGCAATCTACTTTCGCTAAATGGTTTACCAGATTATAATCTGATTTTAAATGTTTGACAAAAATTGTGGCTAAAGTAGGAAAACACATCAATATTTTAATATAAAACAACCTGCCAAATCTACAACTCTGGTTTGTAAACTCAAAGGAAAAATGTAGAAACTATCAGACAGGTTTTTTTTAAGTATGGTTTTTTTCACTTTATTTTTCTTGCTTTATTTATTTATTTATTTGTGTATGTATGTATTTATTTATTTATTTTCTACATGGCTAATATGGAAGTACATTTTTCATGATTTCACATGCAGAATTGTTATATTGCTTGCCTTCTCACTGACTGGGGGGAAAGGTTTCAAGGAGGGAGAGAATTTTGAACACATTTTTAAAAAAATGAATGTTAAAAATAAACAAACAATACATTTAAAAAATAATTATATGAGACAGAAATTCATTACCAATCACAGCTGGAATAAGGAAGACATTTTACAGAATGAAAGAATGTAACTCAAATTATTAGCTATGGTGATAATGTACTGAGAGTGAAGGCTGAGGGACAGACCACATGGGCACCATTAGTATGTACCCAATATCAAAAGAACTAGAGGAAGGGCTCCTGGGCATACTGGGGACACTCTTTTTGGAGGACATAAATAAGAGTCTCACAGGATATGAACACATAGATAGATTGTGATCTGCCCAAGTGGAGGGAATATCAATACCTAGGAGATCCCAGAAAGTATTAAAGTGCAATGTCCCACTGTGGCTACTCCTCAACTCACTCCTTCTGTCAGTTAATAAGCATTTAATAAGGACCCACAATGAGCCAGGTACTGTGCTAAATGCCAGGGCTGCAAAAACAAATTCAGAGGTTAGGCTGTGGGGATGATTATCCCAGGTTCAGGATACTCTGTGAATCTGAATTCCTCAAACTTTATATCAAAACCTCCACCCTAACGAAGACAGTTTTTATTTTAATTAGGACATATAGCCTAACTGTTGAGCATCATAAATTGAGTACAGATTAACTGAAAATTTGCTTTGACCAGTTTTCTAACTTTAAAAGAGTTTGAATTCTGTTTTTTACAACAAAAAGCAAAAAGGTAGTTGGCAACTATATTAAAAACAGAACAAACAATTCCCAACAATCCCCAACCCTAATGCTCCAGTTTCCCTCCCCACCAAAATGAAATAATCTCTCCTACTTCATTAATTTTATGTTTATATATGTACATATGTATACATATGTATACACATATATATTCCAGGATTTAGAACTAATACAAAAGCTTTTGTTACCCTGAAAAACAGTATCTGAGAGCTAAGAAGGTAAAATACTAAGTAGTAAAAATGAATCCTTTAAGAACTATCAAACCAAACAAAAAAATAAAATTAGATATAAATTCAAGTTTTAGACTGTGGTCAATTGAGGTCTAGACAAAACCCTATGTTTGTTCACTGCCTAGTCTCCAGTCTGCTCCAAGTTTGAAAAGGTAATTGAACTCAGTCTATAATTACTGGATTAGACACAGATGGGCTCTGTACATTTCAGGGGAAAAAAAGCACTGTTTTGATTCATTTTATGATTGCCTGTAAGGTCAGACTTTTCAAAATGTACTTTCATCTGTTAAATGGTTTCTCAAATTCCCTAGGGTATATCTTCAATAACTGTGATGTTTTAAGCAATTTGGGCCTATCAGATCCTGTCTTTGAATGTAACAAGCTGCCCATTTTCTAGTATTATAAATGTGCATGTAGGTTAATTGCTACATCTCTTACATATTTTCTAAAGTTGTATTTTTGGGGGGGGAACTGAAAATTTGCATCCTTTCTTCTACAGAAGTTATTCATACAAAGATGTCATGTTGGAATGACCCTTAACTATACAAAGAATGTTTCAAGTGAAATTTATTTATTCTATCACTCTAAGGATACCTTTCTATTCCTGTTGATCAAAATCACCCAAATATAACAAAGGAGATATGTTTATATAAAAATGTAAAAAACTAACTGTAAATTCCCTGACAACTGAATCATGAAGGAATCCCAACAAAACACATTACCATGTAAAAATAAGCTAAGTAATAAATATTAATTTCACTCCATGAATCAAAACTTGAGCAAATCTTCATTTAAGAAACATTTTTATTCTCAAATAAAAAGTTAAAAATAGAATACAGTATTACTTAGAATATAAACTATGTGCTTAGATATGACTACACAAATTGCAAACAGTACATGCTCAAGAACAATTTACTGAGTGAGTTAAACACTTGTTGAATGAATCCACAAGTGAAAAAAAATCAGAAACAAAATATGGCATTTTGAAGGATTTAGTAGATAATTTACTAATGCTCTTATCCTATTAAGTCACAATAATACTAAAACTTTAGTCAAACACAATACCTTATATATAACTACTTCATGTTTGTTGTTAAACTGAATTCAACCTTTTTAGCCACACATCAATTTTTCAATAATGAAAAGACATTACACTGAAATTTTAAAACCTTCCAAATGCCCTAGAAGTCTTGATTCTTGTGGTAGGTGTAGTGAGATTCAGGGAAAAGGTACTGACATTCCATTACCAAGCACTTCCCCAGTTTTGCCACAAAGAAGCTCTGACCATGGGCAAATTATTAAACCTAATGCATGAGCCTCAGTTTCCTCATCTATAAATTTAAAGAATTAGAGAAGATAAGATCTAACAATTTTTCAATCTATGAAAAGAAAAGTCTTATTATTTTCTCAAAATGATAAACCATGGCACCACAGGGAGTTTAGGAGGTGCCCACAGATGAGGAGTTGTGAAACTCCAAACAGCTGTGTGGTTGTGAGCCAATCATACATAGCAAGCAAGGCTCATTAGCATGATCTTCTCATCCTCTCTCATATCGTCCATACAGCTATAACCAGTGTCATAACAGGCAATGACTCTTCATCTGCTTTTCACATCTTTCCAAATTATAATCTTACTTTCCACTCCCAAACTTCTCTTTGTTGGCACCTTGCCTCTCTCCCCTTGGGGATATTATCAACTTTGTGGAAATATCCTTATTTAAAAAAAAAAAAAGTCAGCAAAGAGATGATGTAGGGCAAGGAATGACTTAAAGGAGTATTGTGTTTTAGGGAATTTGCTTTATCTCTCCATATAGCTGTGTAAGTGAGACTGTGTGTGTGTGTGTGTGTGTGTGTGTGTGTGTGTGTAATGGAAGAATGGGGGAATCCGTAGTCAGAATGACACCTACATTCATTATCCTGATATGTATAGATAGGGTTAGTTAGTAGCTAAACATGTCACAAAGAGAAAATGATTTATAAATTGTATTCAAGAACTTGGGTAACATTTATAATGACATTCCATAAAATTAATGAACTTGATTTATTTCTGATTCACTGTCAAAAGTCAGAGGCATGGTTCAGAAGTAGCATCTAAATTAAAAAGAAAATATTATGTTTTTAAAGATAACAAAATAGGTATTAATTTAGTTAGAAAAGAAAGATGGAAGAAGATAATGTACTTTTTAAATATAAAGATACTTAACTACTTAACATCACTCACTTGTGCAGTTGTCCTCATATATACAAGTGTTTCCTAAAATATTACTGGAAATCAAATCATTTTAAGTGTATTACAGGAGAATACTATTTAAGTTAATCCTATTGTAAATTCATTTTATCCTTTTGTAAAGTAAATAATCACCTCCAATTTAGGTTTTCTGTAAAAATTCATTTTCCATTATCAGATTTGTTAAAGTACACTAAGAGCCTACGGGGACAATTCCCTATGTAAGTATTCTAAGAAGTTAAATGAAAGTCACCTTCTCTACTCTCAACATTTTATAGTATTTTGCTAAAAGCAAATGTAACAGCAGTATGTACATATCAAATAGTATTTCCACAAAAACTCAAGCTAGAATTTGAATTTTGCTCAAATCACTATGACATTCTAAATGGTCTGTTATATGATGGGAATTTCTTAGATAAATATATTTATAATTTTAAAAAGGCACTTTGTAAAACTTACTACCTAGGATTGGGCCTTCATATAAACTACAAAGACATAAAAAAAAATTTATATGACTAAGGGATATGCACTTCTTTAAAAAGACATCTTTTTAATGAAAATATTCATGGATCAATAGTTTTCCATTTCTTCTGAATTAATGAATTTTAAGAAAAAAAGTATCAGACTACATAAGATATATGATATTATTCTCTGAGGATTTTTTATTTTAGCCTGAATTTGTCAGGGCCTCTACTTACATATACATTTTGGGGAACAAAATTAGTATATCAGATAAATCATGTAAGATAAAAATAATGAAATTTATGAAGCAAGAAAAAAACCTGAATAGATTTCCACTGAGTTTCTTGCTCCCAGAAAAAAAAAAGAAAAAAAAAGTCTTTCCCTTTTAAAACAATTTACGTGATGTTTTATGGTTCTTTTAGAAGAGAATTATAGTAAATGGCACTCCAAGTGGGTTGTGTGAACCCACAAACCACTCTTTATAAAAACTGCTATAATTTTCTAGGACAGGGACAATAAAATATCATACATAAGCCAATGCTACAATCAGAGTGAAACCACAGTAACAAACACTTTATTTTCATGAAAATTAAGCATGATAAAGCTCACAAAAAGGTTTTGGGGTCCTGATGTCTCAAGCTATTTGGCACTCATATAAGTTTTTACAGAATTTCCTTCCTTGTTGCAAGTTATCTGTAATATATGATTAATCTAGTCCCTAAGGTTTCAAACATGTAGGGATATATATGTATGTATATATGTACATATACAAACATAATGCTATAGATATAGGTCCTCATTCTATTTGCAATATTAGGTTTTAAAAAAATGAAATTGTAAACATTCATAGTTATAACTCAAATGATATTTAAATAAGCCAATCAGGAAACATAAAATGAAAAAATTTAATTTCTACTGCATATGGTCTTAAGGAAGAAAATAAATTAACTTTCTAAGGTATATTAACTACTTCAGACCACTGGGGACCAATAAGTGACTTCCAGGCCATAAATTAGTAACTTAGTAGTAAATAAGGCTAATAAGCCTCCAAAAGTGAACAATTTACTTTCTTTTCCCTGACAGAATCAGTCTTATTACCTTTTAAATCAACTAAGAAGAGGTGAATACTGTGCAGAGAAGAGGGATGATCAACTGAGATGATAAAAAAAAAAGATGAAAGCGATCTAAATGGTGTCTAATTTCCATATAGATCTATTTTAAAAATCTCCCATTCCATCACTCCTCCCCACCCCCCCTATTCCAATCTAATTGAACATGATGAAAAAAATAATCCTCAAACCTTAATATGGAGGGATAGAGGAGAGATAATAGAAAATGGAATACCACAATGATAAAGAAAATAAAGTCTGCCTAATACAATTCACAATAGCTAAATGCTGCAGCTTATTGCTAAGTCAGGCATAATACTGAAATTAGGATCAGAATGCTAAGCCAAAAATACTTTAAAAGAATGTCATTTACTGAGAGTTATCTTATGTTGGACTAATAACATTGAAATGAAAATGCTATTTTCCATTTAAGTTTGTTAATACAAATGTTCATTATAAAGTACTATTAAGAATGTGTTACCTTTTAAAGGTAGAAAACTGGAAAAGAATTAAAATGAAACACTTGTTTAATATAAAACTATGAACATACTGTCTAACCTGCTCTGCTACTAGATGTGAAAATCAAGAGATATAACGCTTTTTTCAGTTCTTGAACTGAAACAGAATGAAAATTCCTTCTTAAGTAATACACGTAATAATAGCATCATTCAATGCCTTTCACCATAGTTCAAAGTCCTCAACTCTTTTCAATTAAATAGCTAATAAAGTAATATTCCAAGTTTCCAAGATTTATCTATGAGGCAGTGAAATTTGCTCGGCCTCTAGAGGTATGTGTAAATTTTCAGCTTAATAAAAATAAGCATTTTTGAGAAAAATCAGTTGAGGAAAAAAGCAAACTTAAGTTTAATAATTCATCAAACTGATACTTTCATATTCATCTATAATATAAAACATGGATTTTAAATAGTTTACTTTGAAAATGAAGTCTAAGAAATAAGTTATTGAATTAATAGAAAACTATGCATAATTAGGTCCTGCTTAAATACTTTCCATTTAAAAATGTTTTCTAAAAGAATATTTTCTAGTAAGAAATAATTCTCAGAATGAAAGATGTACAAAGTATTTATCTGTCCAAAAAAAGTTATCACAGAAAAGCTGGAACATTTTTAACTGCCTTTATTTATGTTTATTGGAGATATATTCCATACACCAAGAACCAAAATCAGAGATTAAAAAAAAAGACTGTGTAAACAATGCATTGTTGCCAAGATAAATAAATCTATCTAAAGAAACTGATTCTTCTTCTAGGTTAATAAAAAGGCCTATCCCTACTAAAATAAACTAGGAAAACAAGTTGTAAATATGATAAAGGCTCTCAACAAAACAAAACAAAAAAAACCTTTCTTTAAAGGCACACAATTTTGAAAGAACCCAAACAATACAATGAATAACCTAGGAAGTTCTACACAGAAATTTGGGTTTTTTTTTTTTTAAATCTTGGAGGCAGCAAAAAATGTTCACCAACCCATAAAATTTATACTGACTCCTATCTCAGTTACCTCTTCTGCTAGATCATCATCTTCTATGGTCCTGTATGAGAAAGCTGTTCTAAAACACAAGAGCCTACCAACATGAAAGTATGTAAAAAGAAAATGCAGAATTTCATATTTCTTTTAGATACATTGCCTGATTTTACTTAGATAAGAAGCCCTCAGCATGTGGGCATGGGCTAATTTGCATGGTTGGCTATACTGATATATTATAAAGCCTTTCCAATTGACCACACACAAACACAATGCCACAACATGGGTCAACTTTTGCACTTAGATGCCAATGTAAAGCTTATGCAGAAACAAACTATAGTTATTAATCTGAACATAAAATTCTACCCAATGAGCTTAACATTATTTCAAGGAATAAATTTCTGAGATTATATGAAATCTATAGAACCCCAATTTAGCTTAAAAAAAAAGTTAGCATAAGCAGCAAAGATTTCACCAATCATTATATCAACAAGAGGGATCAAACTACAGATGAAGTTAGAGTAGAGAAGATTGTAGAAAAAGGCTATTTAAAATTATTAACTGATCAAAAATTTGTAGTTGTCATTAAAAAAATACAACTTCGCAATTCAGAAAGACTATGCCCAAGAACATGAACATCTGTTTAATATTACCAGCCAACTGTCAACATCCTAAGTGAAGTTTTAATTTAATATTTTTTCTTTCTTGATGTTTTACCTTTAATCAATGCCTCATGAGAGTATCAGTTTTCTATAAGAAACTGTGAAATATAAAGAAATGTTATTGTAGCATGTTTATAAAATCATAGTTCGAGAACTTTTTATTTTTCCAAAGCCTGACCACAACTTAATTATCTGCAGGACATTCCAGGCTCACAATTGCAAGCTCCAGTTCCCAAGCAATTTTAAACAATATCTACTGTACAGGACATAGGGTACACCAAAGACCGCAACATGGTTATATTTCCAAAAGTCAGCATTAGGTCCTTTAGACATGGTTTTTATTTTCATTAAGCAATATTTGTTTCCCCACTAATCATTAAATGGTTTTCATCACCATTGCCTGTTTTTCTTTCACATGTCAGTTGTTACCATTGGTTGTTTGTTTTCACGATAAATAAAAAAATGACCCAGTTATTTTAAAATGAACACAAATGATGTCTGGTTCAAAGTGTTGGAGATTCAACAATGTATTTATTCCACGCCTAGACTTGTGTTCTCCCTACTCCCAATAAAAAAATAAGAGGAATCTTAATGAAGAAACAGACTATATGGCAATCCTTTAAAACTCTTTTAAATATTATGCTTGCTTTTATTATTTTGGGCACACAGATTTAAATAATGCCCTAATACATTTTGTTTTGGAAAAGTTGGAGGCAGAAGATGGCAATTCCATAAGTCCACTGATGATATAAAAGTTGCAGAAAACATTCTTGGTTTCCAGTTAGATCTTAGCAAAGTGGCTCAACTTAAAAGTAACATGCAAGAAATTAACCACTGTAGAGTTTAGTAAAAGAGCATCCAGAAATGCAGGTAAGATTTAAGGGCGGGGTGAGGAGGAGGAGAGGAGGAATTTTTAAAATTTAAAATAAAATAAATTTTTAAAATTATATTAAGTACTGTAAAATAGAAATTGGATAATTTAAGAGAAATCATCAAAAATATAATAGTCCAAGAAACAAATTATCAAATTATTCATTTGGAAAACTTTCAAAAACTACAGTACTGGGAATGTAATCCACAGTACTTTCTGAAGAGTGTCTAGTAAATACAATTTAAAAGAGATAGCTTTAGAGTAACTTGTCAGCATGTAAGTTGTTCCCTTCCTTCAAAACCAATCTTAGATACCACCTATTATAACCTGCATTATAAGTGTTTTTGTATATGTAGCATCTTCTCCCTACTCCCCATCCCCACTAGATTGTTAGATGCTTGAGGGCCAGAACTGTATTTCTTCTCCTTCCTAGCACTTAGCACAATACTACGCAACGTCCCAATCATCAGCAAATAAATATTTATTTACTGAACTGCCTGGATAGAAACATATACCTACATTTCAGTAAACATTTATATCTCACAAGATTTTTATAGGATCATAAACTTAGAACCAGAAAGAGCCTTGGGGTCATCCAGTACAACCCTCTCATTTTGCAGATGAGAAAAGTGAGACACAGAAGGTTAGGTGACTTCTTCAAAGCCACACAAGCTAGCAAGGAGCAAAGTGAGAATTTAAACCCAAGTTTTCTGATTCCAAAACCATTTCTCTTTCCATTGTAGCATAGTGCCTCTTCTTATCAAAGAAGCTGTAATATATAATCCAGACTATACTATTAAAGGAATAATGCCCCAAGACTCAACTCATAAGAATTTAATTAATTATGAGAACATGGCACATCATTAAGAAGCAAATGGCTAAGTTGACTGGCATCCCTACCAATATCAACTTGGGGATATATTAAGTAATGATTCTTAAACAATAAAAACATGAGCAGCCAAATGTAGGATAAATAGGCAGTAGTGAAAGATAGCAAATTCAATTAAAATGTTTTAATTACACATGAAGAAATGATTAGGAATAGGAAAAAAGACCTATGAGCCATAGTATACAAGGCAAACATGAGTCAGTGATGTACTGTCATTATTTAAGTTCCTCATCAACAGAAATATTCAACCAGAGTCTGTACTTCTTCAGGATGTTTCTCATATAAGGGACTCTTTCCTGCCCTAAAAACCAAATGATTCATAAGGCCTCTTTCAACTCTAAGATGCTATGATTTTAGGTCAAAATTACACTCACATAATAGAAATAGCACATTCGAGATAAGGAAACAAATCTTTCTATTATCTAAAGAATTGATCAGGCCCTTAAGGGAATATTGTCATTTTTTGGGTTACATAGCTGGAAAAAATTTTCATTTTCTAAAAGGTCAAATAAAGAAACAACAAAGAGTAAACACGAGAAAGGATCTGTGGGTAAATTGGGATAATTTTATCTGAAGACAGCAAGTCCCAGAAGCAACTTAATTGGTTGAAATGTTATTTCCATGGAGGAATTAAATACCTGTTCTTCAGTGTCACAAGAAAAGAACTAAAGAAAACTGACTGAAACTGTAACAAACACTTAAGTTAGTCATAAGAAAGAACTTCCTGAGGAAGAGGTGTTAAACACCGATATCAGTTCATGGAAAACTTTGGAATCTCCATCCCTGGAAGGTGAATCAGTCAACAAATATGTATTGAACAAGGCATTGTAGAAAACACAGAACTTAAGACAATGCCTCTGCCCTGCAGGGAATTAATCTAGTTGCATTGGCAACAAACATGGGTAGGTACAGAATAGCACAAATGTTAAGTAGGTGTACAAAAAAAAAATACAATAACTATGACAAGATATCCATGATTAATCTCCAAAGAAGTGGTACAGAGGATTCAAATGCCATGAGTTCAGAGGAATGGGAAATTATTTGGGGCTGGAGTGCATTAGGCCACAGACCTTGAAAGATCTATGCAGTGTTTGAAAAAGCACGCTCTGCAAAAGTCATCTGCTGCAGTAGAAATAGCCCTAGAGAGTCAGAAGGCCTGGGTTTGAAATCCTCAGGATGGTACAGGGCAATCCATCACAAAGAATTTATTAAGTGCTTACCATGTGCCAGGCAGTGAGCTAAGTTCTGGGGACATACAAAAAAGCAAAAAATAGTCCCTGTCCTTGTCAAGGAGCTCACATTGAGCTGGAGACAACATACAAAGTGCTGCACATTGTCCTCTTTGGGCACAAACTTCCTCTTCAAAATGACAGTACTTACACTATTTCACAGAGTTATACTGAAGCTCAAATGAGATAACATATGTAAAGTACTTTACCAACCTTATAATGCTATATAAATCCTAGCGAGTATTACTATTATTAAAGCATTTTATAACAGTTAAGTGCTCCCTAAATATGAGTCTTTCTTATTACTACTATAAGTGAAAAAAAGTAAGTAGAGTACTGAGGGCAAGAAGAGCCCCCATGAAGCACTGATATGGAAATTACAGGGCACACTAAAGGAACAGTAGCAAACCAATCTAGCTGGAACAAAGGCTTTACAAGACCATGTTTTGAAGACAAGAAAACATAGGCTCTGCAATATTAAAGAGAGGTGACGCATAAGCTCAGGTTCTTTGGCTTTAGATCTCAGGATCTTCTCACAACATGATACTGTCTTCTCCCTGGAATCAAAGATGCCTCTGGATGGCCAGGAGAAATAGTGATATCAAAAGAATGAGGAAAAGTACTCTTGGATCTAACATTCCAGGAACAGAGCCCAGAACAAAAAGTAATGTCAGGCTAGAAATAAAAAGTAAAAGTCTACCTTGCCCCAAACATCAATTAAAATTGAGGTGATGACTTAAAATTTAGGTAATTAAAAAGTATAAAAACAAATGTGATTGGGCTAGTTGGGCAGAGCTAAGGTATTAAAAAAAATTTAAGCTCGGGAAAAAAAAATGAGAAGAGTAAAGAGCAAGCCATTTTTAAAAGCACTGAAATGCTTCCAGATTTCACTCTTTAAGTATACATAATTGAAATAAATTTTGTAGGATCATTCACAGATTTCCCACTTGCCCACAGATTAGGTATTTAGAAACTTTCAAAAAATTCATCACCTCTCCTTGATATCTCTGGTCTTCTCTTCCTTTCCTTAATTTAATTTTGATTCCATTTCCTCCTGTCACTGCTTGCCTACAACTGGATGTCTCTAGGTCTGGAGCCAATCAGAGATATAAAGTATACCACCCCTCCTTCAGCCAGGGACCCATTGATGTATTTTTTTCTTATTCCAATACCTAAGTTCAGGAAATCTATAGCTCCCAAGTTCCCAACAACAATCACACATTATGCTTTGGGGAATATAAACTTTTGCCCTATAGTTAAGTGTAGATGACATCAAACTATGTATTTTACAAGAATGCTTCCTCTCTACCTGCACAAAGATATGAAGTGTGCTTTGGGAATTAACTTTCAAAAAACTGGTTGAATATGTACAACAAATGCTTAACAGCAATAATATTTTTAAAATGTATCTTTTCACCATTTAAAATTAAACATAATTTCCTTATTATTTTAATGGTATCCTAAGGAGTGGAAATGTTTAAATAGTCCTTTTCCCAGCAAGTAGTCATTATATAATTCCTTTTTAATATTAGGAACATAAACTGCACACTGACAGTATAAAAATATACATTACTACAACAAAGTCAGAAAAAAGACAAGGCAGCTTAATGTAGAGTTTGATAATGGGTTCCATTCCAGTCTATCCTTACAGTCAAAAAGCTGTTACCATCCCCTAAGTTTCAGGTGAAGTCTTAAAGAAATTGTTTCCATCATAACAGAAAACTAATTTGAAACTAAAATACTCATTTTTCTTCTGACACTGTGTTAAGTCAGCAATAAAAGACACAGGGTCCAAAGACCATAATTACTAATATTCCCTCAGTTTTAGAAGAAACTGCTTCAGCAGGAAACAACATTCTCTCAAATCCACATGAACAGGTCAATATCCAGTTCTTAGCTTCCACCATTTCTCTAAGCATCTATCCCCTGCTCTCCATTCACGTGATCAGCATCCTAGTTTGCCTTTATTACCTCTCACCTGGACTACTGCAATAGCTTTCTAACTGGTCTCCAATACTTCAATCTTCTCTTTGTTCCTCCTCCCCCTACCCACCAATTCATCCTCTATACAAGCGTGCCAGTGATTTAAAAATATAAATTATCTTTCCTAATTACATATGAAAATAATTTTAACATTAATTTTTTTAAAATTTTGGGTTCCAAATTCTCTTCCTCTCTCCCTTCCTTCCTCCATCCCTGAGATGGTAAGCAATTTGATATAGGTTATACATTTTGTGCGATCATACAAAATATATTTCCATATTAGTCATGTTGTGAAAGAAGACACAGACAAAAAAAATGAAAAAATAAAATGAAAAATGGTATACTTCAATCTGCATTCAGACTCCATCAGTTCTTTCTCTGAAATTGGATAGCACTTTTCATCATGAGTCCTTTGAAATTGTCTTGGATCACTGTACGGCTGAGAATATCTGTGTCAGTCACAGTTGACCATTATACAATATGGCTATGTACAATGCTTTCCTGGTTCTGCTCACTTTTACTCTGCATCAGTTCTTGTCTTTCCAGGTTTTTCTGAAATCATCCTGCTAGTCATTTTTTATAGCACAATACTATTCCATTACAATCATATATCACAACTTTTTTAGCCGTTTCCCAATTGGTGGACATCCCCTCAATTTCCAGTTCTTTACCACCACAAAAAGAGCTGCTATAAATATTTTTGTACAAATAGGTCCTTTTCTCTTTTTTTGGATCTCTTTGGGATAGACTTAGTATGCTAAGAGTATGCAAAGTTTTATAGCTCTGTGGGCATAGTTTCAAATTGCTCTCCAAAATGGTTGGATCAGTTCACAACTTTACCAACAGTGCATTAGTATCCCAATTTTCCCACATCCCCTCCAAAGTCTATCATTTCTTTTCTGTCATGTTAGCCAATCTGACAGGTGTGATACCTCAGAATTGTGAAGTGGTACCTAGGAGTTGCAAAGTGATTTTTCCAGGCTGATAAATCTACAGAAAATCATAGAACATCAAAGGTAGAGTTCAAGTCAATTCAGTCAGCACTCACTAATCACTGTGGGAGGGTCTCAGAGAATACCTACTTCAATCTACTCAGGAATTATTAATCCACTCTACAGTATTCCTGCCAAACTTTGAGCTGAAGATCTTCACTGACCAAGAAAAAAAGGTCAATCTCTCTTCCATGTGGGAGCCCTTAAATATCTCAAAGCGACCTTGTCTCCTTTTAATGAGTCTACCCTCTTCTAGGTTAAATATCCCTCGTAACACTTTCAAGTCCTTTATCCACCCTGACTCATTCATCTCTGGATACATTCTAGCTTATCAATGTCCTTCCTAAAATACAGGCTGAAGAACTGCTCACTTTCCTTCAGAAGTGATCTGTCCAAGGTAAAGTAAAGCAGAACTATCACCTTCATTTCAGAAAACAATTCAATTCACCTTAATAACATTTAAGTAAGTGCCTCATATGTATAAAGCACTGTGCTTGACTGAGAATAAAAAGGCAAAACAAAAAGTCATTGCCCTCAAGGAGTTACATTCTAGTAGAGGGATAAAATATTTACACAGGTAAGTAAATACAATATACTTTGAGGTGGAGGTACAAACAATGTACAAGGACCATAAAAACTTCATAAAGGAGCTGGCACATGAACTAATCCCTGAAAGGATTTAAGGGTTTAAATAAAGTGTGGGGGGGTATGCATTGCAGACATATTGGACAGTCTATACAAAGAAATAGATAGATAGAACAAGGAGTTCAGGGAAAAGCAAGTAAGCCCGCTTGACAAAAATGTGAAGATAAATAATATGAAAGAAGTCTGACAAACTAGATAGGCCAGAGCCAGATTATGACAGGCTTTAAATGCCAAGGTGAGTTTATATTTTATCCTATGGGCAACAAGAAGTGAAGCTTCTTGAGCACTAGAATGGCATGTGGAAGACAGCTTGTCGAGGGAAGAGAATGGAATCAGTGGTACTAATTAGAAGGCTTCTGTAATAGCACAAGTGAGAGGTGACCATGGCCCCAATTAGGATGATGGATATATAAATATAAGTGGTAGTCATACCTATATACATATAAATATGATATATTTATATAAATTACATATTATAATTATTTAATATTTCTATTTGTATATATATGACATAAAATTATTTGTATAATTATATAAAATATATACATATAAATGGTAAATATAAATAAAAGTTGTGAGAAGGGGATAAATATGGATGATCATGTGGGAGTATAAATGGCAAATGACTTGCTAAAAAGGGAGGGGGATAACCATGACTGTCACAATTCAGTGCTTAACTCTCATTAGGCCATTCCCTAATGTTATAAATTGTCTAGCAGTCTGAAAAAGTAGAAACTCTTGCAACTGAAGTCAAACTCGACCTAGAAGGTCATTCCCAAAGCTGTGCTTAGAAACCCCCTGGTTGGTAAATTCTCCTAAGGAATCTATGTAATTGGTTTCCCACCCCAGACCTCAGGATTCCCAGCAGTACTGCTGACTCATACTGGAGCTTTTTTCATGTGAAACTGTTCTAGTTGCATCTCTCCCATCTTATACTTGTACAGCTGACTTTCTGAAGTTGAGTGATAGCCTTCATATTTATCCCTATTAAATGTTATCTCATTAAATTCAGCCTATTGAAACCTTCTTGACTACCAAATCAGCCATCCACCATATTAATAATCCCTCCTAGCTTCATGATGGCTATATAATAGGCATAGGCTTTTGGCTCTTCTCCCAAGCTCTATGGCCAATATTTGTCACTATAGCCACATCCCTTAGACAAGATGGTGAAGGTCAGGGTTAATGGATGTGTCTATGTTGGGCAGCCCTGGTAACCTGGGCTGCATTTACCTCTTCATCGACCTCAACTGCATGGTTTATATGTCCTAATATTATTCTACCAGAGGCAAATTCAAGGGCATTTTCAAGGCTAAGAATAGAAAACTGGTGATCAAAAGAAAAGCCACTGCTATTTTCTAAGAGTATGATCCCACAAATGGGAAGATAGTTGGTCCACTGGGGTCTTTACCACCTTGGAAAAGGCTGAGGCCAATCTGAAGGATGGAACAAAGCATGTAATCATCTTTGCCTCTTTTGCTGATACCTCTATATTTGTGATGAGAGCGAACCATGAAAAATATGACAATTCTCTTATGATTGTCAATAATGCTTCCTGCAATACCATTTGCTTTCCCACACCACCCCTTCCCCCCAAAGGCTAAGGTCATCCCTGACAATTCTGGCATTGTAGAAGGACTCATGATCATAATCCATGACATTTCTGCTACTCAAAAAACAGCATATGGTCCCTGTGGCATGATGAGCGTGGCACTGTCCAAAATATCCCTGATTCCACTGGTGTGGGCAAGGTCATCCTTGAGCGGAATAGGAAGCTCACAGGCATGGTCTTCCTTGTTCCTAATCCCATTGTATCCACTGTGGATCTGACCTGATGCCTGAAAAAATCTGCCAAACATGACAATATAAATAAAATGGTGAAGCAAGCAACAAAGGGGACCGTGAAGGGCATGTTAGACTACACAGAGGACCAGACTGCATCTGACAATGATATCCATATTTCCCTTTGATGCTGATGCTGATGCTGGTACTATGCCCTTAACGACCAATTTATCAAGCTAATTTCCTGGTATGATAAGTATGATTATAGCAACCACGTCATAGACTTCATTGTCTATATAGCCTCAAAAAAGTACAAAGCCATGGACCTTCATCCCTAGCCAAAAGAGGAATTCTGCCACTGGGGAGTCCATATCCCAAATCTATTTCACTACACTGGAGAATCTTATACTCCACACACTCAGTCCCTGCCTCAAGGCACTCCTGTAGTAATAGGGAAGAAATGATGAAAACATAGATCTTTTTAGGATATTATTTTTGGTTGGGATTTTTTTTTGGTTTGTTTGTTTATATGCATGCAAAGTATCAAATTTTAGTCTTAATTGGGGAAAAAAATCCTTCTGTTTTAGTAGGAGAAAAAAAGTAGAAAAAAGTTTTAGTAGGAAAAAAAGACCCAATAAATAAAGCATGGTTTAACTCAACCAATGCATAGTCATAGTACAATAGTTTGGAACATATTGTTACTGGCTAGGAATTTGTAGTTAGTAATTGTGCTGTGAAGATAACCAGGAGATTCCAACAATCTCTGCAACTCATACCTACCTACCCCTCTTCCATCCTGAGTCCAAAACAAAGAAGTAAAGGAAGGAGATCCAACATGAACTCTCAGACATGACATAATCAGAAAAATTCACAAGTCCTGGTGGTGGCTTATCATTCCCTTACTGGAACTGGCGACTACAGGGATAAGAGGCAGGGTATAAGGAGAGAGAGCTGGACAATATTTTTTTGTGTCTTTTGATGGGACATGTTTAGGAAATGTTGGTATGTGTAAAAATAACTATAAACTATCTATAGAAATATTGAATGACCTATATGAGGTTCTGCAGAGTAAAACCAACAGAACTAGAGTTTTATATACCCTGACTATAATCATATAAAAAAGGAAACAGAACAGAAATAAAAAGGTGGCAGAATTTCCAAAAGGTCTGAAAAGGGATACACAGAAAAACATCTTATTTCTTATTTGTTGTTTATTATTCTTGATTTTCAATGTCAGTCTGTCTGTTCTTCAACCCTCCAACAGTGCCCGTGGGGTCAGATGGGCCTATCAAGAAAAAAAGGGTAAGAGTCTCAATTCTAAGGTGGTCTTCCAGCTCTTTGTGTAGTAAGGAGATGCTAAGAGGATGGTGAAAGGCTCTAATGGTCAGAAATTTTCTGTAGGTATTAAAATAATCTAATGTTGAGCTATGGGAATCACATGTCCAGAGAACAATGGGAGTCCAAATAGATAGAATGGCAGTTGGAGGAACTACACCACCACCTATATCACACACATAACCATTCTCAATCTAGTCAGCTATGAAGGAAAACTATAGATGATGAGTCTCTGACAGTTAAGGAAATAGATTCCAATACAAGTAATGGTACCCTCACCTCCCTACCAAAGGAAAGCTGCTCAGCACACACATTCATCTAGCTATTGGCTTGAGTAAGCTGCTGGTCAGGCTAAAAGCCCACTTCAGTCTGTAGGAGACTGAAGAGAGTCCAGAGAATATGGTCAGTTCTGATTTCCAGTAAATGGCTTCAAAATTACCTAGTTTAGGACATTTCCCATTTGATCAAAATGCCACGTATAAAACTTTTTAAAACAAAACCCCTTCCTAATTATCAACTCTGTCCTACACCTGCCCTTTTTTAGTCCTTCCTCATTTTCCTACTGACAAGCTTAATGGAAATATATGGGACTCTAGGGCAGGGGTGGGGAACTTGCAGCCTTGAGGCCACATGTGGCCCTCTAGGTGTTCAAGTGCGGTCCTTTGACTGAATCCAAACTTCACAGAACAAATCCCCTTAATAAAAGGATTTGTTCTGTAAAATTTGGACTCAAAAGGCCATACCCAAGGACTTAGAAGGCTGCAGGTTTCCCAGCCCTGCTCTAGAATATTTTTAGGTTCCTCTCTTTGTGCATGTTTTCCTCTTAACCCCCCCCCAAAAAAACCCTCTGCCTCAGTCTCCTTAACTGTAAGATAAAAATAATAACCCCATAAACCTTAGGATTATTGTGAGGATAAAATGAGTTAATATATATAAAGCTCTTTGCAAACCTTAAAGAGCAATATAAATGCAAGTTATTAATATCACACAGCACCTTAAATGATTTCTGGAATATCTAATAGCTGATTATTGGCTCCTTTGTATTCAAAGACACCTTCGGATACATGTTCAAGTGGTGAATTCAAAGAATGCAGCTTCACTGGACATGGACATCATCAAAGTCAGGAAGACCGATTTATCCATAGAAGGAAAGCTAATCAGTGTCACTGGCATCTCCAGATTCCAACACTTCAAAGCCCTCTCATTTGGCAACATCAGAGGTGGAGAGTTTCAAGGGCTATGTTCTGTACTGGCAAGTTTTGCTTTCAGCAAACCACTATGGTGCTGGAGAGTTTTGTTCTTTTGTGTACAGGCGATCTCCTCAACATTCAAGCTCTTCTACAGGATCCTCTTTGGCGGTAGGTGCTGGAACAGGTGGCAGAGAAAGTACAGGCCCTCGACACACAACAATGGTGGTAAGCCTGCAAGTGTGGATCAGACACTGAGCAGAAGCCATTGGATATGCAGTTCTGAAGATATGGAAACCCATTTGAAACAAAATAAAATTTAAAAACCAATAAAGACATGGATGACTAATATTTTTAAAAAGTATTAGACATATGTTTTTGAGTACTTTAGTCCAAAAAGTTGGAGTTATGATCACTTAGTCCAAATTCCTTATTTTACAGATAAAGAAATTAAGGCCCAAAGACGTTAAGCTTCTTGCCCAAGACCATACAAAGTTAGTGATTTAGTTGAATTTATTTCTAATTGAAAATTTATTATCTTTATTCCTCAATCCAGTTCTCAGTCATGATAAACTAATGTCGATTGCCAGTTCTGCTAAAGCCTAATTATCTAACACATCTGACAGAGGTACAGGGTTCCATATTTTTTTGAGAAACAGAACATCCTTTTCTTAATGCTCCTGTTGTCACTTCAATATTTTGGATATAAAGGAGGACAGAAAACTGTATACAATTGAAAAATGAAGACTTCAATAATGTTAGCTAATTTTGCTGACAGTTCCATTCTATGAAAGGTGTAGCCTTGGCCAAAGAGGCAAATGCAGGGACGTCAATAAGTGAGAGCTAGCAATTTCGAGTAGTTTATTTTTTTTTTTTACTTTGTGAAACTGAAAGTTAAAAAAAAAGTGCCATAAGTGTTAAGTTACAATTACGCTGAAAGATTTCCTTACCCAGGTTATTTAGGGGCATTTAGCACATACTTTCATTCCTTTTATTTATTTTTATTTTGTGGGGGAAAATGATCTCTTTTCACATCAACTTAAACTTAATACTTTTAAGATCTAAGATCAACATTTATTTACTATGGATTTTAATTAATATCCACAAAAATTTCCGGATATTTTGCTGAGTGGAGGGAGGTTATATCATTTTATACATATTTTAAAAAATCTTAGAATTTTATAACTAAAAGGGATTTTAGACATACACAGTCAAGGATGAGGTTAGGATAGCTGCATGAGCATGAAAATTTGGGTAAAGACTCTTCAAAAGCAAACTGGGATGATGTTTATATGACTCAAAGTCTAGAAATAAAATAAATAAATAAAATAAAAATATAATTACTTAAACAAAAATGATAGGGCATTAACTTTGTTTACTACTTTTATCCATGTATGTAATAGTTTCCCACATTTTCAAATCAAGTTATATGGTGTAGAATAAGCTAGGACTTAAGGGTCTAAGTTGAGTCCTCAAGCTCATTACTAATGCATATTTCTTTAAAAAAAGAAGCCTGGAGGAAAAGATAGGAAATACTTTAAAAAAAAAATACAAAATATACAAACTAACTGGATGGAGTTAATACCTAATTAACTAGAAAGATAATAATTGTTCATAACAGAGCTATATCAAAATCAAAACTGACAGCTATATTATGGATTACACTATCAAGAAGATATTTTAGAGAGTTAGATAAAATAATAAGAAAAGTCTTGTGAAAGAATACAAGAATAAGAACTTCAAGGGAAATAATTGGGAAAAAAAAGTATAAATGAAGGGAGCCCAGAACTACCCTACCTCAAACTGTTATAAAGGGGTACAGTGCAAAATTATCTGGAACAAGTTAAATGAAAAAAAAAAGTAAATCAGTAGAAGAAGCTAGGATAAGCAGGACTAGAAGCAAACAAGCATAGTGCTCAATAAAACCTAGATCACAAACGACTAGAGGATGGACTTTTTGGGGGAGGAAATACTAAGAATGCTGCTTTGAATATATTGGTATATGTGAGACCTTTCTGTGATTATCTGTGAATATCTCATATATGCCAACATTTTCACAGTAATGTTACCTGTGGTAAGAAAAAGGTAAAAAACAAAAACAAAAATAACAACAACAAAACTGTGCCCATAATTTTCAAAGTAAATTATGGTCTCTGAATGTGAGAGAATTGCCATCTAGGATAAGGAATGGTGAATCTGAAGAATTCAGAAAAATATGGGAAGGCCTGTATGAAGTGAGGCACAGCAAAGAAAACAAAATCAAAAAAACAATAGCTACAATGTCTCTAATAATGTAAACGCAGTCAACATTAAAAGACAACAGAATTCAGGTCAAAGACACTGGCCAATATTGGTTCTATATAACTGCAGTTTAAAATATACTTCTTTTCAGTTAAGACATAGTATGGGGCAGCTAGGTGACTCAGTGGATAGAGTACCAACCCTGGAGTCTGGAGAATCTGAGTTCAAATCTGCCCTCAGACATTTGCTAGCTTTGTGACTCTGGGCAAGTCACTTAACCTTGATTGCCTCCCTCCTCAAAAAAGAAATTGTAATACAAAAGCAATAAGCTGCATGTATTATCCCAGCTAAAATTACTGTATTAGATGGTTTTGCTGAATTGGTTTTTAAGGAAGGCATTACATAGTCAGGTGTGTTTTGTTGAGTCAAAAAAAAAAAGTACAAAAAAAGTAGTGGCCTGCAGCTTAACCAGATGCCCTTTGTTAGACACAGTTGACGCACTTCCTTAACTGTGCTCCTCTGTTATGGGTGAGAAGAGGTGACAATCAGTCATTAAGAAGGTACAGTGATGTGAGAAATAAATATACATCCAAAAATTGATAAAAAAAATTATCAAAAAATGTTTATAGTTTTGGAAAAAGAAAAACATGAAGTGAAGAAAGCAGAAGGAGGAGATCAGTAAGGACCTTTGCTATGACTATATAATATAAGAAAAAAACAGACTGACAAAGGAATGAATGAAGATCACTGAGAGGGATAACAGAAATAGAGAAAGTGATGTTTTTCTAGATAACCATACACTGAAGTGAATTTTTAAAAGTTTAAATGCTCATAAATGTAAATTTAATTGGTTATGTTATTGTTTAAGGTTATGTTCCTGTTGTGCAGATTATATGTATGTGTGATAAATAGTACACATATGTACATACATATGGAAATTTGCTTAGAATCAGCACAGTAGTGCAGAAAGAGAAAAAGATTTGGAGCTAGAGAATCAATGATGTTAATATTTTCTAATGGATAGAGCACTAGATTTGATGGCAAAATATCCAAATCCTAGCTTTGCAACTTACTATTTGTGTTTCCTGGGTCAACTTACTAAATTTCATAGGCCTTGGTTTTGTCATCTGTACAATAAAAAGACTGAACTACAAGAGGTTGAGGGCCCCTGCTGACTCTAAATTTATTCTCTTTAAGATTCATGGCTGTAATCTAAGACAAAAGAAAAATATGCTCAGTGAGCACTGCTTCTTCAATGACATGTAAAGTATTAAAGAAATTTTAATCATTAAACATTAAGCTTATAATCCTAATAACAATATGAAATGTCATTACTGTCTATCTCTCTATCGTCCTTTCCTTTACCCAAAAATGTCATTTTCTTCACCAGAACATTGGAGACAAACTAGCACATATGATAGATGTGAAGGTAAATTATAGTATACATCCCAAACAGGCAAAATTCAGGGATAATATCAAACAAAAAAGTTTTAAATGATAATTTATAAAGTATAGTCCCAGCAATAGACTATGTTTTTAGAGGGCTAGTCTAGCTTAGTATTAAAAAACATATCGTTTTTTTTGGAGGGGCAGTAAATTAATAAACAAGTTGTTTGGCCACGGGAACCCATGAAACAAAGCAAAATACAAAACGACCCTCAGTCCAATACTGTCCCTTCTGTTTCTGCAGTGATGGAACAGAGCAGCAGAAAAGGAGACAGAGGTGCTAAGACAGCTGATATACATTTTAGACAGCTGAGATACATTAACTCCTAGCTCCTAGTACTTTAAATGTGAGATTCTTGTCCAGTGACCATAGCAGGGCCTGACTACTGAAAGAGTTGAATTAGATCCATCTTGACAATCTTGCTAAAAAAAAAATGACAAAAAGATGTAACTAAATGAAAGGATGCCTCAGAGGTTTTCTTTGGAAAGGCAAATCAAGGAGTTGTTGGAGTTAGTTTTAAAGAGTATCTAAAGGCCACAAGAAACAATTTCATAGGACACTTGTTCAGCCTGCACTGCACGGGATATGCAGAGGCAGGAGGATACCACAACAATTACTGTAGCTTATGTCTGACTTTGTCACTCCCCTGCTCAACAAGCTTCTGAGGCTCCCTTTTGTCTCTAGAATTAACTATAACATCTGTTTGGCTTTTAAAGCCCTGCACAACCTAACTGCATATTCATATATACTATTCTCCTTCATACACTACATTCCACCCCAACCTCACTACTTGCTGTTCTCTCCAGGTGACATTTCAGCTCCTGTCTCCATGCCTCTTTTTGTTTTTGTTTTTGTTTTTGTTTTTTAGGCAATTGGGATTAAGCGACTTGCCCAGGGTCACACAGCTAGTAAGTGTCAAGCGTTTGGTCTGAGGCCAGATTTGAACTCGGGTCCTCCTGACTTCAGGGCCGGTGCTCTATGCACTGCGCCATCTAGCTGCCCCACCATGCCTCTTTTTGTACAGCCTATGCCCACACACAGAAGACACTTTCTCACTCCCTTCTGCCCTCTGTGTCACAGAAATAAAATGCCATTTGTAAACAGAAGAATTTGAAGAGCTTCACCAAACACAAAATCTCTCTTCAACACGGACACTAAGCTGAACCTTCTCCATCACAGCGGCGAAACTCCTTTAGCGAGCCCCACCTAAATAAAGTTTATCATCAGAAGATTGTAAACAGGGTTATTTTTACTGTTTCACCTTTTAAAAAATCTTGAATGATTTCAATATATGGATAGAAGACTTTAAAAAAAACTATAAAGGTGGCAGCTTCCTCTACCAAATAAAATTCTTTTTCATAATTAAAAAAAACAACTGAGATTTCTTATTGTAAACATGTTTCAGTCAATTTAGAAACTGTCATAGAAAGAGCACTGGATTTAGAGTAAGAGGGTCTGGGTTCAAATATCACCTCTGTAAATGGTGACTTATGTGACCTCAGGCAAGTCACTGAACCTTTCTGGGTCTCAATTTCCTAAAAAGAAATTTAGACTCAATGGTTCTGAGAGCTTTTCCAGCTCTAAATCTATGATCCTATGAGAGGGTCCATGGTTGATATCACCTCCATAAGCCTGGTTGTTCACTACTAAGCCTCACATTGAGGATGTCCTCAATTCACATACAGATGCCTCATAAAGATTTTGTAGAGATGGAAGAGTGGGGATAGAGGACAGTAGCAACTGATGTTCTTTCAGTATTACTAAAGTTCAATAAAATTAGAAATTTTTAGAAAAGAGGATTCAAAACTGTTACTTTAGAGGATTTAATTCCATAAGGAACACATAAACAGATTAAAAAAAGGAATAAGTATAAAGATGATGGATCAAAGAATAGACAGAAAAGGAAGAGAATTACAGTAAAGAAGGGAACAAGGTAAAAAAAATCTTTTCTACAAAAGAGTGAAAAATAAACTAACAGAAAAAGAAGTTGGAGGAGAGAAGTGATTTTGAATTAACCACTTAACTGAGAGGAAAAAAAAGAAAATACAAAAAAAGTGAAAAATTATGTAACCATATAAAAGGAAGAAAGAAGAATTAATCAATGATTAAAACTTCAAAAATAAGGAAAGGGGACACAAACCCCAAGGGCAAGGGGTTTGGGTTTTAGTCAGGGAGGAAGACAGCCTGTGGGAACAAGTTTACCTTAAAATAGATTAAGCAAAAATAAGCATAGGGACAAAATTCTGTTTTAAAAGGGGAAGGGAAAAAAAAACTTGTCATTCAGAAAAAAAAACACTAGAAACAAAAATGGATTAAATGTGAACTTAATTCATTAACTTTAAATATGAATGGATTAAAAAATCCAACAAAATGAAAGAAAGCAACAGACCAATTTAAAAAAAAACTAAAATTAAAAACTAAAATCTGTTGCTTATAAGAAACACATATAAAAAGCAGAGACACACAGAATTAAAATGAGGGGATAGAACAAAATTTACTATATATCAGGTGAATCCAAAATACCAGGAGCTGCAATCAGGAAAAAGCAAAAACAAAAATTAATATTATAAACAGAGATATACAAGGAAATTATACCATGCTGCAAAGAACAATAGATAACAAACCAATAACAATATGAAACATGTACTCCAAATGCTCTATCATCTAAATTCATAAAGGAAAAGTTAACTGAATTGCAAAAAGATATAGACAGTAACACAATAATAACAAGAAACTTTAATATCCCTTTCTCAGAGTTGGACAAATTTAACAGAAAGATAAACAAAAGGGAAAATACAGAACTGAAAAAACTGCTGCATAAATTAGAGCTAAAATACTTATGGTATCTTCTAAATGGGACCTTTAAAGAATACTCAGCATCACATGAAACTTAAAAAAAAATGATTATATGGGTTAGCTAGGTGGCGCAGTGGATAGAGCACCCATTCTAGAGTGAGGAGGACCTGAGTTCAAATCCAGCCTCAGACACTTGACACTTACTAGCTGTGTGACCCTGGACAATTAACTTAACCACATTGCCTAGGCCTCCCTCCCCCCAAAAAATGACTATATCAGGGCACAGAGATACTGTAAACAAATATAAAAAGGCAGAAATGTTAAACATATCTTTTATAGAATACAATGTAATAAAAACAGTAATCAGTTCAGGAAGTACAAACAAAAGATATAGACACAAATGGAAACAACAAAGAAATCATAAATGGATGGTTCAAAGAACAAATCATAGAAAAAATAATTGAGACAATAATAATAATAAAATAAAATACCAAAATTTCTAGGATGTAGCAAAAACAATCTTCAGGAGAAAAATTATATCGTTAACAAACATACATTAACAAAATAGAAAAGGAGAAGTAAATATGCATTTTAAAAAATTAGAAACTGAATAGTCAATTCCAAAACAAGCACAAATGAAGAGAGTGAAAAATAAAGGAGAAATAAATTGGAAACCAAAATGATTATGGAAATGATCAAACTAAAAGCTGGTTCTTAGAAAAAAAACTAACAAAATTGATAAACCTTTAATCAACTTCATTAAAAAGAGAGAAGAAAAACAAATTAAGAAAAAATGAATGAAAAAAGTGAAATAACAATCAAATAAGAAGAAATAAAAATAATGATCAGAACTATTACCCATTTATGTGCGAACAAAACAGAACACAAAATAGAATTACCTTCAAAAACAGAAAATTATAAGAACTAAGATAGAACCAAATAGAGACCTTAAATAATTCAATCTCAAAAAAAGGAAAGAGAACCAGTTGTAAAGGAACTGTCAAAGAAAAAAAATCCTGATCCTCTTGGATTTACAAAAGAATTCTGTCAATATTTAAAAGACAATTAATACCAATACTTCACAAATTATTCCAAAAATTCAGAAGGAAAGCATTCTATCAAAATATTTTTATGGGCAAAATATTGTCTTAACACCTAAATCAGGGAATAAGAAAGCAAAGGAGGAGAACTATAGATCAATATCATTAGTCATAAACAAAAGATATCAATAAATTTTTTTTTAATATCCCTTATTTTATAGGATGGCTGTCCAGGAGGGTAAATAAGGAGTCATGCCAGGGGAAATGTAAGAAGTGTAATAATAATAATAACAATAATGATGCTAATCACAACAACAAGCAGTGTTTACATATTGCTTTAAAGTTTTCATAGGGCTTAGCAAATATTATCTCATTTCATCTTCACAACAACCCTGGGAGGTAAATGCTAACATTAAAACCATTTTATAGATGAAGAACTAAGACAGATAAAGGTTAAGTAACTTGCCCAGGGTCATAAAGCTATTAAATGTCTGAGGCAAGATTTGGACTCTGGACTTCTTGACTCCAATACAGTACTCTATCCACTATGCCACTCAAAACAAAACACATTAATAAAAATTTACTGGAAAAAAAGGAAAGAAAGAAAACAATACTTGAACCGAGTCTTACAAGAAATAAGGGATTTCAAAAGGCTTCAGTGAGGAGGGAGTAAATTCTTGGCAAAGAAAGATAGCCAAGTAAACAAACCTTTCATGGGCCAGGCAAGGTGCTAAGCACTGGAAGTACAAGGAAAAACAAAACCATTCCCAATCTTCAAAGACTTTATAATCTACAACCTAGGGGTAGGGAACCTGCAGCCTCGAGGCCACAAGTGGCATTCTAGGTCCTTGGGCTCAACCTTTTGACTGAGTCCAAGTTTTACAAAACAAATCCTTTTATTAAGGGGATTTGTTCAATGAAGTTTGTTCAAACGGCCTCACTTGAGGACCTAGAGGGCCAGATGTGGCCTTGAGGCTGACGGTTCCCCATCCCTGAAAGGCACAGGGACAGGAGAAAGTAGTATGTGTATAGAACAGCAAGTAGGCCTGGATTGTAGAGTATGACATAGGGAGACTAGAAAAGTGGGAAGGGTCAGGTTGTAAAGAGACTTAAATATCAGAGTTTATATTTGATCCTAAAGGCAAAAGAGAACAAAAAGTTTATTGAGAAGCAGAGTAATATGATCAACTATGCTTCAGGAAAATCACTTTCACAGTTACATACAAGATGGATTGGCTTGGGAAAAATCAAATAGTAGGCAATTAATAGTCTAGGGCAGAGGTGTCAAATTCAGCCATGCTAGGTGCCCCCCAAACCAGATTAAAATATTTGTCCTTTTAACAAAAGAAATAAAAATACAATGCAACACAAATAATGTTAATTGGTGATTTTCTAAGTAAATATGCTGCAGGCAGGAATCTGTTTCTACTAGAGTTTGATACTATTGGTCCAGGGGAGAATTGATGAGGGACAGAACTAGGGTTCTATTCCTGGAGAAGAAAGGACATATGTGAGATATGTTGTAGAAATAGAAAAAACAGTCAGTCAGTCAGTCAATAAACATTAAGTGCCTACTATGTCTCAGCACTGTGTTAAGTGCCTGGGATACAAGTAAAGGTAAAAGATAGTCCCTGCCCTCACAATAAGCCAGTTCTCCCCACTTCACACCTCCAATACCTGAGCAACCTCTCCAAACTTCATCCCCTTCTTAGTCTCAGGGTAGTTACAATCTGGTAACTGGGAACCCCAGCAGAAGCTATGCAGGTGCCACTGGGAAAATCTATCTTCTCAATATAACCATCCTACTCCTCCCATATGACCTTTGCCCACCTAGGGAGGAACGCAGTGGGAGCCTTGCCTCCCTCCCTTCGGTTGTGGGCGAAGTGGAATGAGTTTCATGGGATTACCAAATGTGGACAGATGCAGATGTCATTACTTTCTTTTTCCTCTCAAACTTGCTCCTCTACCAAACTTCCTTATTAGTTTGGAGGGAACCCACATCTCTCCAGTCACCCAGGTTCACACCCTCAGTGTCACATTCTCACTCTCTATCACTTCACTTATCCAATCAGTTGCCAGAGATTATCAAGTCTATCTCTACATCTCTGTCATCTGTCTCCTCTCCACTCTCCTGACACCACCCTAGTTCAGACCTTCATCATCTCTCACTCAGACAACAGTAACTTCTCTCTATAGATATACTATTTCACTTGGTTATCTCATCAATTTCCATAGATTCAATTACTATCTCTATGCTGATGATTCTCAATCTATTTATCCAGTCCTAACCTCTACGTAAGCTTTGATCTTTCATTCAACTGCCTATTGGACATCTCAAACTGGATATTCCACAGATGTCTTTTTAAAAATAAGTTTTTATTGATATTTTCTGTTTCTTACATCATCATAGCTATCCCCAGTATCTTTCCGTCTCCCCCTTCTAAAGAGCCAATCTCAAACAACAAATATTTTTTCAAAGAGGAAAAAATACCAGTGCAACTGATCAATACATTGAAAAAGTCCAAAAACATGTGCAATGTCTAACACCTGTGGACCTTCCACCAAAGGGTGGGTGGGAGCTGTCTTCTCATAGCTCTTCATTTGGGTTACATGGGGTATCTTTAGAATTCTGTTATATTTACTGTTGATTTTTTTGGTGTGTCATTCTTTCCATTTACATTGTAGTAGTTACTGTGTATACTTTTTTCTTGGCTCTGCTTACTTCACTCTGCCTCAGTTCCTGTAGATGTTTCCATGCTTCTCTGTACACACTATAGACATAATTTCTAATAGCACAGTAACATTCCTTTACATTTGGGTGCCACAGTTTGCTTAGCCATGGCCCAATTAATGGGCATTTACTCTGTTTCCAATTCTTTGTTATCACAAAAAGGGCTGCTATAAATATTTTGGTGTATGTGGGAACTTTTTTCTTATCGACAGGTTCTTTGGAGTATCAGTTACGTAAAAATTCCAAATCAGTTCCGTAATCAGTTCCTCTGTTTCAAAGAGTATAGACATCTTAGTCCCTTTATTTGCATAAGTCCAAACTACTTTCCAAAATGCCTGTACCATCTCACAACTCCACCAACAATGTATTAATGTGCCTATAATTAGTATTATTAATAGTGTGCCTATTATTATTCCACAACTCCTCCAACATTGAGTATTGCTATTTTTTGGTCATCTTTTCAAATCTGTGAAATAAAACTACAGGCTTATTTTGATTTGCCTTTCAATCGATCAATAAACATTTATTAAGCATTTGCTATGTGCAAGACACTTTGCTAAGCACAGGGATACAAAAAGAGGCAAAAGACAGTCCCTGTCCTCAAGGAGCTTAAAATCTAAAGGGGGAAACAACATGAAAACAAATATATAGCAAGCTATGTATATGATAAAGAGGAAATAATTTACAGAGGGAAGGTATAAAATTAAGAGGATTTAGGAAAGATTTCCTCTAGAAAATGGGATTTTACTTAGGACTTAAAGGAAGCCAGGGAGATCAGCAGTCCGAGCGGAGGAAGACAGAGTGTTCCAGGTACGAGAGACAGCCAGAGAGAATGTCTGGAGCTGAGAGATGGAGTGTCTTGTTCATGGAACAGCCAGGAGGTCAGTGTCACTGGATCAAAGTGTAAGATGTAAGAAGACTAGAATGATAGGAGTAAGTTATGAAGGACTTTGAATGACAAACACAACAGACTAGAAAACTTTTGCACAGAAAAATTAAAGCACCTAGGATTCAAAGGGAAGTGATCAAATGACAAAAAAACCTTTGTATCAAATTTATCTGATGTGTTTAGTATCCAAGATATGCAAACAAAACTACACACATACATACACACATACACATATACAGAGAGTGTGTATATCATTTCCCTTCATATCCTAGGCACATTCATTTTGTCTGTGCAAAAGTTTTCCAATCTGGACAAAAGCCTTGATTTTTTACCTCTGTAACATCTCTGACATAGCTACACCCTGGTGTAAGCCCTTATCGCCCTGACTACTGCAACAGCCTGCTGCTTGGTCTCCCTGCCACAACTTTCTCCTTACTCCATTCCATACTCAGTTGTCAAAGCGATCTTCCTAAAGCATAGGTCTGCCCATGTCACCCCTCCCCCCCAATCAATAAATTCCAATGGTTCCCTGTCACCCCTAGGATTAAATATAAAAACTCCATGTACTCTGTGATCCAGTGAAACTGACCTCCTTGGTGTTTCTTCCTTGTGAAACTCCATTTCTCAACTCCAAGTATTTTCACTGGCTGTCCCTCATACCTAGAAATGTTCTTCCTCATCTGTGCCTCTTAGCTTCCCTGACTTCCTTCAAGTCTCAGCTAAAGTCCCACCTTCTGCAAAAGCCTTTACTAGTCCTCCTTAATCCAAGTGCCTTCCCTCTGGGACTACTCATAATTCATCCTGGATAGATCTTGTCTGTGCATACTGTACATGCATGTTTTCAACCCTATTAGACTGTGAATTAATTAAGAGCAGGGATTGTTTATATCCCCAGTGCTCAGCATAGTGCCTGGTACATAGTAGGCACTTAATAAAAGTTAGCTGACTGGCAGGCATTTATGAATTTATAAATTAATATACACATATTGGAAATATTTGTTTAAAAATATTTTATTAAGAATGCACAATAAAAAAAATTGGAGGACTCTTATCTAGTTCAACCTATTCCACAGAGAACCCTCTTTCCAATATCCCCAAAATGTAAGCATCTAAGCCACTGCTTTAAGACCTCCAGGAAAGAGGAAGCCCATTTCACCTTTAATTAGGATCATAACATTATAAATCTCACTACTGCTGGGAGGGTCCTCAGAAGCCAAGCCTTCTTATTAAAGAAATTGAAGCCCAAGTAAGAAAAGCTACCTGCCCAAGGTCACAGGGATGGTGCATGCCAGAGACAATATTTTAAAGAACTATGTCCTTACATGGAGCCAAAGCCTGCCCCTCAGCAACCTGTACTCATCCATCTAAGTTATGACTAATTAGTTAAGTCTAATCTCTCTTTCACATGACAATCATTCTAATACTTGAAGATGCCCATCCTGTCTCTGGTGAAGGATTCTCCCTCCGTTTGGTGTAGGGACAGAAGTGCCTTTCCCCTACTCATCTACCACCATCTTACACTCAGATTGATATGATGTCAGTATCGGAAGGGACTTTGAGATCATCTTGTGAGGTATTTAGGCGGTACAGTGGATGCACCGCTGGCCCTGGAATCAGGAAGTTCACTTCCTGTGAGGAAACCATTTAGCTTCTCCGTGCCTCATCTGTAAAATGGGGATAACATATAGCACTTACCTCCCAGGGTGGTTGTGAGGATAAAACGAAATGTATGTGAAATGCTTTGCAAATCTTAAAGCAAAATACAAATGTTGAGTAGTTATTAACAATTAATATTTCTATGGCACTTTAAAGTTCACAAAGGGCCTTCCTCACAACAGCCCTTGAAGGCAAGCAATGCAAGTATTGTGTCATCCTCCTTCTACAGATGAGAACTCATCGCATAGAACAAGAGGCTCAGAAAGGTTAAATGTCTTGCCCAGGGTCTCCAGAGTTGGTAGGAAAACATGCCTGGGCTAATCAATCAATCAACAAACACGTAACAAGGTACGTGCCAGCCTGGGAGGGACCTTGTGATCATCGAGTTACAGCCGTGCCATTCCACAGATGAGGTAAACTGAGTCCCGAGAGGTTTCAGTGACTTTGACAGCAGGAGGATAACAGAGAGAAGCCCATGAGCCCCGCTACCCAATGCGGCTCACACAGCCGGGCCCACTCCCCCTTCTCCGTTGCCCTGGCAACTCACTCACCACTTCTCGGGCCCGGCTGGAAAAGTCCCCTTTGGGGCGGGGGCTCCTGCGAAACAGCTCATCCCGGGCGCCGTCTGAGCCGCTGCCGCCGCCGCCTCCGACCGCTACCCCCAGGGCCTTGTTCCGGGTCTTCACAGTCTTCACACTGGCACGGAACAGCAGCGTGATATCCACCGCCATGGCTCCCGGTCTTCTCCGCCACCGAGTCCACCCGGCCCCGCCCACTACGGAGACAGAGGGGCTCGGTCCTCCTCCCGACCCTCCCCCGGCAACCGGTGTCAGGCAACCGAGGTTCCGCGCCCTGCCCAACCGCCGGAAGTAGCGAGGCTGCCTGCGCGCTCCCGGGAAACGCTCTCCCCTCCCCTCCCCTCGAGAGCGCGCACGCCACCCCGCCACGCCCGCCGAGGGTATCCGCGTTCCCCGCGTCCGCTAAGTTGGGAATCACCCCTCTAGAGGCGGGCAGGAGGGAGGGAGGCAGCCGTGGAGGGGCGGGGCTGGAAAGGTTGGCAGAGATTGGTTAGCCCGTAGAGATTGGCAGACTGAGGCCCGGAGAGGGAACGTGGCTAGTTAGTGGTCCAGACGAGCTTCGAGTCCAGGGGGTTGGATGAGACGCAGAGCGAAGATGGAGCAAAGATGCAGAGCCGACGGGGCCCTTAGGTCTTCCAAAAGGACCCCGAGCTACTTGGGTAGACTGGGCGCTCCCTGAGGGCAGGGATGGTAGGCGCTTAATAAATGCTTAGACTGACTTCCTTAACGTTTTTAAATAACTAAAGGTAATGCCAAATTTCAGTGAGAATTTAGTGAAAATAAAAATGTAACTTTCCCCCCATTCATGTTCATATATCCCTCTGAAATCTAAGGAGTCGTTGAACACCAGGTTAAGAACCCCTGATCTCGCCCACCCCCCCCCTTTTCTTTTTACAGGTGAGGAAACTGAGGCCCAGACAGGTTGAATGATGAGATCATAAAGGTCAACTAGTCCAGACCTCTGTTCTACAAAGGAAGAAACCTAAGTCCACCGAGGTCATGGAACCTGCCCGAAGTCATACAAGAGATTATTTATCCACATCAGTGCATCAGCCGCTCCGTAAAGGAGCTGGGGATACAAAGACAAAAGCAGAAACTGTTACTGCTCTCAAGCATCTTACTTTAAAGGGTAAACCGAAGTCGCCTTAACTCCTAGTCTTAAGCTTTCTTTTTCTAATAAGGTTACTGTTTTGTTGCTCCTCAACTCATCGTGAAAATCTGAGAAATAGTGACATGGTGGAATGTGTAACAATAACCATAATCCTAAATAGGATTCTTGGCATCCTCTGCCCCTTTTCTGCCTTTCCTCCCACTCCCATCCCAATCCCAATCATTTCAAAAGCAGAAAGACTGAGGGCCATTTAATTTTTTTTCATGATGTTTCAATGACCTAAGAATTCATCTACTAATAGCCAGGCTACTGGGAAGAAACCTTTCCGTATTTAGCTAGGTTGGCCCTCCAGGAAACTACTAATTAATAATAACCAGCATTTATATAGCACTTTAAGGTTTGCAAAGCACCCACAACAACCCTGCAAGGTAAGTGCTATTGTTATCCCCATTTGACAGATGAGGAAACGGGCTGAGAGGTTAAATGTCTTGCCTAGGATCTCCTAACTAAGTGACTGAGACAGAATGTGATCTCAAGTCTTCCTGACTCCAGGTCCAGCAGTCTCTCCATTGACCCACCTAGCTGCCTTGGCTGCTTCATAGAAGCTGCAGGAGCTTGCAGTCCACTGGGAATAACCTTTGAGGCTCCAGAGTCACTACTACACTACAATGAGTCACTGAAGTTGGTTTTTTGGGGAGGTCTCATTCCACTGCATTTGGAATATTAGTAGATGCATTGTTGAGTTCTGACCAATTCACTTAGTGTTATTCTGAAAAGAAATAAAGAAATGTAAAAAAAAAAGCAAGACTTTAGTATGTTAATTAGATGCTTATACAACAATAGCTTAACTGAGTACCTGCACTGTGCTAAGTTTATTTTATTTTATTTTTTGGAACTTGTATTCGCTTTGCTTAGGAATTCAGAAAATTTGTGACTTTTTCTAGTTTGGAGTTTAGCTCAAGATTGAGGTATCACTGAAACATTAAGGGATGGTGTGTTTCCTGACTTTCTAAAACAAATCTAATAGAAGAATAAGTGTACATATCAAGAACTTAAACAACTGCTTAGAAATAGAACATGAAAAACAGCAACAGCAATACTATTTATGCCTCTGTTGTTCAGTCATAACTGACTCTTCATGACCCCATTTGGGATTTTCTTAGCAGAAATACTGGAGTGGTTTACCATTTTCATCTCCAACTCATTTTACAGATGAGGAAACTGAGGCAAACAGGGGTAAGTAACTTGCCCAGGGTCACACAGTTGGCAAGTCTGAGGCCACATTTGAACTCAGGAAGAAGAGTCTTCCTAACTCCAGGTCGGGTACTCTATCCACTGCACCACCTGCCTCTCCCTTCACCCAAATGGTCTCCACCTTATGTCCAACTTGTTTCTCAAGCCAGAGTGAGTATCTCCAGGATCTTCCAAATGTTCCATGCCAGCTCCCTTGTATAAGATGAAGACAAAAATAGTTACTTCGTCCTTCAGCCTCTATCTTCTCACCCTACCTTCCTCAAACTTTCTCTCCATCTCGAACTTCTCTTATCATCATTAGGCACATCCAAAGGTATGTTAATTTTCCCAAAGTGTTCAAATTGGAGAGGAAGAGGGAAGAGGCAAACATATAAGTAACTGCTATATCTAGCTAGTTATGTGACCCTGGGCAAGTCACTCAATCACTGACAGCCTCAGTTTCCTCATCTGTAAAATGGGAATAATAACAACATCAAGCTCCCAGAGTTGTTGTGAAGATCGTACGAGATATTTGTAAAGCTCTTAGCACAGTATTTGGCACATGGTAAGCACCTGATAAATGCTTGTTTCCTTTCTTCCTATAGAAAAGACATGCTAGGGGCAGCTCAGTGGTGCAGTAGATAGAGCACAGGCCCTGGAGTCAGGAGGACCTGAGTTCAAATTTGATCTCAGACACTTGACACTTACTAGCTGTGTGATCCTGGGCAAGTCACTTAACCCCTCTGCCTAGCCAAAAAAAAAAAAAGACATGCACAGTGTTTGGCACATAGTAAGCACTTTATAAATACTTGTTTCCTTCCTTCCTATGGAAAAGATATGTTTGTTGCCTTTGTGGAGTTTGTAATCCAAATAGAGTGATAAGGCACAAACACATATAATTATAATTCCATTCACTATCTGATAAGTGCATTGAAGATTTGCAAAGTGCTATGTGAATTTCAAGGGAGAAAGTCATTAATTATTAGAGGTGGTGAAGATTTCATGAAAGTACCAGTCTTTACCAAATTCCCTTTATTTTAATTCTTCTCTTCATTCCGGAAAGAGCAGTCTATTCTTCATCTAGGATCCCTTTTACCAGACTCCATAGGAAGTCTATATTTCCCTCAGTGTCCTTGTCTTAGCTTGAATATTGGCAGGTAGGGACTTATTCACATCAGGTAAGAAATCAGAGACAAATACCTGGCAGATCCTCTTGAACTAATTTCAAATGTTGCAGAAATGATCAATATTTCATGTCTGTTCACCAACATTTAGCAGCAAATATGCTTAAAAAAAAAGAAAGAATGGTTATGTGGCAATTGTTACCACTTTAAAGTGAAAGCAGAGTACAATACACAAAACTCTTGTTTCTATGAGTGGTTTATTGAAGAGCATAGCACAGCTGCCCAGGCCCAGAGATCATGAAGAAGGTACTAAATTAGGCCTGCCTTCAGTGTTCTTCCCTGACCTCTGTATCAGTCTTCTTGTCCCCATATAAATAAGATGTCCCTCATTTGTAGAGGTCAGGAACCATGATTCTGAGGCTGATCTTAAAACACTATATAAAATGCTAGCTATTAAATGGTAACTATCTGAAAAGCTATTAATAGTAATAATATTTAGGTAGCGCTTACTGTACTAAATGCTTTGAAATTATTACCTCATTTGAGCCTCACATCAACCCTGGAAGGTAGGTGCTATTATTATTCTCATTTTACATATGAGGAAACTGAGGCATTTGGGCTCTGCATATGTTCACCAGTCTCTGAGGGGATGGAGAGCTCATGGAGATTGTGGGGATGGGTATAGATGTCCTCATGGTGGCAAGATTACAAAATGTTTTCCTCACACCATGGCTGGTACCTGAAGACATCTCATATGACATCCATCACCTCTGTTTTAAGCACTGAGCTACAGCACATGTTTCTTCCCACAGATCCAAAAAGTGCATATCCAGGTCCATGAGAAATATCCCAGCTTGGCACACCTGGTCTTTCCCATGATCATCTCTGTTACCCTGTCAAGTTCTAGATCTTCCTTTTTAAGGTAAGTATGATAGCTCATTTCACTAATAAATAAAACCATGTAAGTAATAGTTTTAATCTATGTTAACCAGGATAAGGAAAAACTCTGGGAATAACTGTTAATCTATCCAACAGACATCCATTTATGGTACTGGAATGAATAACTTAAAAAGTTAAAGTTCACTTTTCCCCTCATCCCTCATTCCCCTTGGAATTTTCGTGCAACTTCTTCCTAATAATCTGCCCCAGGAGTTTCACAAGTCACCTTATAAAAAGTGGTGCACTAGTTGTGCCCATCAACATGGCAGAAACCAACTGCCTGATACAGAGTGGAAATTCCCCCTAGAAAACTTCTGCAGTGGTTTTTGGCATAAGGCTTTGGTTTTCAATGCAAGTTTCCATCTTCTTTGCTTTTGACAGTGTCTTCTATAATTAAAATGTCTGAATCCTTTATTTTATATTCAGTTGGACATCAAGACACTGAAGAAAATACTTTAGCTTGAACTTTTAAAGTATTTAATAGGAAAATACTTTTCCTACGTCCTGTTTCAAGGGGAAAATGTGATTTTTAGAGGACATTTTATAGTTCACAACAGGATATTGAAGGGCATTTGGTTTTGCTTAGTTTGTTATGACTGTGTCTCCCCAAGCACAAAGTGGAGAATTTGTAATTATCTGGATTAATTCAATCAAGGTAAATAGTCATAGAATCACAGAGTTGGAAAGGGTATTTAAGAACATCTCGTATAACCTCCTTATTTTACAGATGAGGAAACCAAGGGCCAAGGAAGTTAAGTGAATTGCACAATTTCACAAAATGTTAGTCAAAGACTTGGAACCCAAGTCTCTTGACTCCTTATTTAGTGCTCTTTCATAGTAAAATTGAGTCATTCTGATCATAAAACTGATCTGAGGATTCATGTTATCCAGTTTAGGAAGGGAAAGACAGGGGAGGGATAATGATTCAAGGGACTATTTAACCATCCAGAAGTGTCAGAGTAGTGGAAGAAATGATAAGTGGATAAAATGATAGCTTTGTGTGTATTAGGTTTTGTTTTATGGAATCTTCGTGGGGAAGGATATTTAAAGAATTCACCATTAATTTTCTAGACAGAGCTCTAAAGTAAAAAAAAAAAACAACACTCACACATAGTAATACGATTCAACAAATTACATTCAGGAAGTATTAATCAACTACCTACCATCAAAAGAGTGCTAAGCATTGTAGAGATAAAAATGGAAAAGAGACAAGGATTCTAGGATCTTACAGTAAAATGGGAGAGACAAAATACTTACATAACCATAATACCATTTATTGGAGAGGTATGGAGTCATGTGAGATGTCTTCAGGCACCAACCATGGCATGAGGGAAACATTTTGTAATCTTGCCACCATGAGGACATCCATACGCATCCCCACAATTTCCATGAGCTCTCCATCCCCTCAGAGACTGGTGAACATACACAGAGCCCAAATGCCTAAGTTCATAAGTTTTATTAGGAGGATCTAGGTTAACAACTGTAATGTCCAACTCAACCCAGAGTAATAACTACTTGACAGATCTTGACAACTTAACCAACCATACACAAGATATTCAATCACTCAATGACTGTGTGTTCTAATCGATTTGAATATTACCTCCAGTGATGCAGATCCCAGCCTGTCTGTGCCTGCCCACCATAGGTGGCTCCTATCCATGTCTTTCCTTAAGTTCACCATAGGGGGTATATGATTTTCTTCTTTTTCATCTTCTTCTTCCTGCTTTTCCTTCTCCTCCTCCTCAGAGAAAATAAATAGAGTACATGAGTTGCCCATTGGTTATTCCTCCATCTTATCACATGTCCAGTTCATTTTCTCACATATGATTTTTAAAAAATACTGTACAAATAACCTTTGATCCAAGTATCCCAAAGAGATAAAAAAAAATGATAAAAGGACTCACATGTACAAAAAATATTTATAGCGGTTCTTTTTGTGGTGGCAAAGAATTGGAAATTGAGGGGTGAACATTAATTGGGGAATGGCTGACCAAGTTGTGGTATATGAATGTAATGGAATACTATCATGCTATAAGAATTGATGAACAAGGAACTTCAGAAAAACCTGGAAAGACATATGTGAACTGATGCTGAGTGAAATGAGCAGAACCAGGAGAACAATGTACACAGTAACAACCACGTTGTGCGATGACTAACTTTAATAGACTTAGCTCTTCCCAGCAATGCAAGGATCCAAGACAACTCCAAAAGACTCAGGATGGAAAATACTATCCACATCCAAAGAACTTTGGAATCTGAATGCAAATCAAAGAATACTATTTGCTCTCCTTTTCTTCTGTTGTTTTGTTTTGTTTCTTCTTTCTCATGGTTTCTTCCATTAGTTCAAATATGTTTAATATGAGTGCATAAATAGAGCCTATATCAGATT
The DNA here is from genome assembly GCF_900497805.2 of Vombatus ursinus. Classification (NCBI taxonomy): domain Eukaryota; kingdom Metazoa; phylum Chordata; class Mammalia; order Diprotodontia; family Vombatidae; genus Vombatus; species Vombatus ursinus. Next base: position 18,225,986 of record NW_020954596.1, on the reverse strand, counting down.
GCATGCTGTCTTGGGGAGGGGGGAAGAGAGGGAGGGGGAGAAAATTAAAAACTCAAAATATTATGGAAGTAAATGTTGAAAACTAAAAATAAATTAATTAACTAAAAAATACTGCACAATAATAGAGATATGGACAAAAAAGGCTTTAAAGCAAGCCCTTTGGGAATCCCTTAGGAAAAAGAGAACAAAATAAATGAGGGATAGCCAATGGTTACTTGGAGAAGAGAAAAAATGAGAAGATATTACTATTGTCCTTTTTTGGTCATTGCAGTAACTTTCAATTTAGAAGTGAATATAATACATAGTAGATCTTAAGACTACATAATTTCTTCATTGGGACAATGGTGAAATATGGATCTTAAAGTCTAAAAGGGTTTTTTTCTTCTAAAGTTGGAAACGTACAAATTTTTTCCTGTTGCTGCATTAGCCAATGAATGAATGTACATTGTTTAAGTACAAAAAAGAGTCCTACTTCACAGTAAGTTGTGTTTTTTCTTTTTTTTTTTTAACTTTGGATCAATTTTTGAAAATAAAGGAAACATTTCTACATTAATCAGCCACAGTGGTTTGGTTTTATTTCTCAGAAGATGTCTCTAGGAACTAGGAATATTTACTCTGGAGAAGAGAAGATGTAAGGGATGAATGTAATAATGGTCTTCAAGTATATGAAGGGTCCCTATCCAAACGATGAAGACCAGCTGTTCCCTATTGCTTTTTTGGACAGAACAAGAGGAAATGAGCTTACACTGAAGCATGAGGGATTTAGGCTAAACATTAAGAAGAATTTCCTGAATGTGGGTGTGGTTAGATACTGGAGTTGGTTACCAAGGGTGATTATGGAATCATTTTATATGGAGGTGTTTAAAAATAAAGAGACTTTCTCATTCATCTGGAATGGTTTCTGTGGGGTCACCCACCAGAGGCACTGCCATAGCTTAAGCAGGCACACTACCTAAGGCAGGGGGCTAGTCTAGGTGGACTTTCAAGTTCCTTCCAGTTTTGAGGTTTTGTGATTTTAATAGATTGTTTTAAGATGGACAAATAATTGTCTAGCTAAAATTACATTCTGAGTTTATAATTAGAATAAATAGAAAACATAAAATTAGCTAAGTGGATACTTGTGAAGAATTGTAGTTTTGAATTCTATGAATGCCAAAACCTCCCTCCAAAATTTATTAAGAATTTCTCTTTAAGAATATGTCAGCCAAAAACATATTTAATAAGATGTGTAATTCACTCATACTAAATGTATTTTAGTAGATATTTTGGACCCTTTACTGATACTTTTTTTCACCACTTTTTTTCGCTTCTTAGGAATAAGGCAAATAAGCACAGTAGAATTCTAAAATTAATATTTCTTTGATCATACTTTCAGAATACTCAGAGGGTGGATTAGGCAGCCTTTTGAGATCTTGATTTAGCAGTATAATTGTCCTTCAAGAGATAAACATATTGCCTATCCAAATTCATGTCTTGCTGTAAAAAATTAACACTGACCAATTCTGTGATAATTAAAAAAAAACTAACAAGTTCAGTTTATATAGAAGGTGTTATAATTCAATGGCTTAAATTGCTTACAAATTTCTTACTCTAGGTCTGAAAACAGTAATCAAGTTGATGCTATCAAAAAACTACTCCTTTTTATGTGTTGTCTTTCCATATTAGAATATAAGCTTCTTGAGAGTAGCAGTCACTTCTATCTGTAGCACTTAGTAATCACTCAATAAATATTTTCTATTGAATTCCATTCCATTATAAACTAGTAACAGTTTTAACACACTCAAAGAAGAAAAAATAAAAATAAAATTATTTGAAGTTTGAGAAAAAGAAATAAATTTAACAAAATTATGATAATAACAACTTATTACTTTGGGTCTCCTTATCTCTTTTCCCATCTCTGTACTTAAAAAGTTTCATTGCTATTTTATATAGCCACAGTAAAACTGCATGTTATGCTTCTAATTCTGTTTTCCTTATTCTGCATCACTTCATTAAAGTTTTTCCATATTTCTTTAACTTCTTCATACATTGTGATCTCATTCTAAGACATTAATACATTACAATGTATTTAGCTGTTATATATATGCGATCATTGAAAATTTACATAGGTTTCAGTTTTTGCTATTGTACTTAAGAGTTACAAATATTTTTGCACAGAGAGTGCTTAAATTTTTTTTAAATAACCTGATGATATAGTCTGATAGTATAACCACTGAAACAATATTTGACCAGTTTTTTAATCTAATGTAATACTATATTTTTTCTCCCAAATTAGAATAATTTTTAGTTTTACCACTAATATGTGCTTTTTTTGCCCACAACCCCGCCAGTCTCTACTTTTATTAATTTTAACTATTTCTAGCAATTATATGAGAATTAAAAGGTACTTTAAAATCCTTCCAATTTTAATTGATCTTGTTATTAAATTAAACAATTTTTCAAATTGTTATTAATGATTTGTTTACTTCTCTGAAAATTGTTTATATTTTTTGATCATTTATCCATTGAGTAACAGGTGTTTATCTTGAAAATTTGTATCAATTTCCTATAGATTCTGGTTATCATATTTTTTTCAGCTGTATTTTTTTCCTTCAGATGCTTCTGTTTGTGGATACCATTGTGCTAATTATATCAAACCCCAAGGTATTGCAAAGCCTCCCAGAAGATATCTGTAATCATTCAAAGGAGTGTGGCCATCCATACTACACAGACCAAATGGATGAATAATGTCCATTGCCCAGATTCTAACATTCATTTGGATAAACATCCTAAAGAACTTTTCCAATTACATGTATATGTGGGACAGACAGGAGAAATGGTTAATGAGCTGGACTCAGAGTTGAAGAGGAGAGCTAGACTGCTTTCAGAAATTGCAAATATCTTTTGCTGACCCCAGACTTCCAAAGGCACATCTTTTTAATCCTAACATTAAACTCCTATGTAGCAATGACTTGGAACATCAATATATAGAGACTTGGAACATCACTGCCTCCAAAGAACTAAAGATGAATATCACACAAAGGGCAACAGAGAGGCTCATAGTGGGTGTGAGGAGGCTGTAACATATGACCAATGAGGAATTCCAGTGGAAAAAAAAGAGTGAAGGATGTCATTAAGGGATTGTATGACTAAAGAAGATGGACTGGTCAAGTGGCAAGAGTGAGGGATGACAGAATGACAGCCACACTATTCTACTAGTACCCTTGTAATGTTGGGACAAAGTAAAGAAGGTCTCAGCACATCGAATAGACTGGACCCCTTGTGATAAACTTTTGAGAAAAAAAATGGATAAGTTGGTGAGGATGGGCAGGCATAGGTGAGTTGTGGTCTATATTGCTGAAAGGAACTCAACAAAATCAGACATCTATCTGAGTATAATTGCTGTACTTCTATTAAATTCTATTCCATCATCCCATGGTGAAATGGAGATGACTCTGGGATCCTGAAGGATAATTCAGTGGAGGACAATTTCTGGCATGTTTCACTTGTCTGGAAACACTACAAAAATTGCCTCAATACTGTATTACCTGCTGTCCAAAGACAGATGAAAGAAAGATGATCCTCACCAATAGTTTGGCCAACAGGCAATGAATTTTTTTTTTGCTGGCAAGGAAGAAAAATTTTAAATCTCTTCGCCTTATATATGTCCTTCTGCAATCTAGTGACAAAGTGACAAAATAAGGGATAGAACATGCCAAATCACACATTTTATTATACCATCTACTTTATTAATTCTTCTTTGAGCTATAGCCATCAATATTTTCAGGTTGAGCTATTCTCCATTTTTCTAACATTATCACCTTCTCCATGACTTCTTTACTTCTTATTTTCCTTCTACAACTGTGCAGAAATTCTTAGGGGAGCTGCTGCTGGAACCTGAAGACTAATCATAAGGTGTGGAAATCTTCCTTCACTTCTAATTTTGGTCCCCCAAATTATATCTCTTCTATTTAGTCAATTACTTCTAACATTCAGGGATATTCCTTTAATCCAAGATCTCTTGAGCTTCATACCCACTTAAAATGGAGGATTTAGGCTCACTGCCCCATCCCCTGGTCTTGTACTTCTTACTAGATATAGGCAGACAAGGTTGCTAGGTGAGGCTAATCTAGCAACTCAGAATCTTATAAAGGAAAAACCTGAATTAGAAGTCAAGAAACATGGAAGCTACTAACTAGCTGTGATTTATTTTGGGTAAATCACTTAATTACTTCATTATCTTTATATATAAAAGGAAAGGATGGGATTAAATGACTTCTAAGATCTTATTTAGCTCTAATGTTTTACATTTTAAGTTCCCTTCAAGCTCTAATATTCTGTTATAAGTTCTAAAGTCCCTTTCATCTTTGACAAGCTATATTCTAAATTCTATTTCAGCTCTAAAATTCTACATTTCCAATAAAGTGAGTGTAGCAGGAAATTGTGGCAGATAGTCTCACCCAATAACATCCAAGCAGCAAAAAATTTTGAACATTTAAAAATTATAGAAGACGATGTATATTCCACCAAGTAGTTGTTCACAATTGATGGGAAAAACCTTAACTAGAAATATATGCCACCTGGAAGATACATCTTCAAAATACTATTAACTGACATTTATGTAGTGTTTTAATGGTTGCAAAGCATGTTGCTTATGTAGTGCCTGTGAAGAACATAGCACCAACCCCCACTCTTCCTGGTCTGGGGCTGACTTGCTTACTGATGACCTGCACATACTCCTGTAGATGAGGGTAGATCCTCAAAGGGGCATCCGTGCCTGCCACATAGCTACAGCTAACTCTTAGGTTCCTGGGGTAACCTTGGTATGGTGGAAATACACATCTACACTTGTGACCATAGTTCTTGAGCCTCCACCAGTGTGTTTCCCGTTTACTCAAATAAGTCACAATCACTCCATTAAATCTTTTCTCAAAAACTTTTGAATGTTTAGAATTGCTTTTATGGATTTAAAAAATATAAAGTAAAATTAGCATTTTCATATACAAATTTGGTAGAACAGGTAAAAAGGATGGCACATAAAACTACTAATCTCTATTTTATGTACTTTGCCTTATAATAAATTGTGCATTTAACTTTCAAAGCTGTCTTACTTGTCTGTATTTCCTTTTGGACTTTCTTATGTTCTATTTTGTACATTTTTTAAATGCTCTAATGAGCATCTTTTCTTTATCTCTCTTTTCCTTTATTTGTCAGCTCTATCACTAAGTGCATTCTCACTTCCAACTTCTACTTTCCATTGGAAAAAAGAAAAGAAAAAGCCCTTGTACAAGATTTAAAAAATTAAAAACCAAAACAAATCCCCATGTAGTTCATGTTTAAAAATCTATCTCATCAGGGCAAGTAGGTGGTGCAGTGGATAGAGCACCGGCCCTGAAGTCAGGAGGACCCGAGTTCAAATTCGGCCTACCTACTTACTTTCCTACTTACTTACTTTTCCTACTTCCATCATTCCTACTTCCCATCATTTCTTACAACATACTAGTATTCTATTTTATTCATATGCCACTTGTTCAGCCACTACCCAATTGATAGACACTCCCTTGTTTTTAGTTGTTTACTACAACAAAAAGAGCTCTAAAAATAGTCCTTGTACATATAGGCTCCTTTCCTCTCTCTTTTAACTCTTCAGGGTATAGGCCTATGTTATGTCACAATTCGGTGACTTTTAGAGCATAGTTCTAAACTACTTTCCAGAGTAGTTATACCAACAGTACATTAGTGTGTCTATCATCCTATATTCCCTCTACCAGTTTTCAATTTCCTTTTTATTGTCTGTCCTAATCTGATGTCAGTGGGAGGTAGAACCTTAGAATTGCTTAAATTTGCATTTCTTTAATTACTTTAATTACTAGTGATTTGGAGCATTTAAAAAAAATGTTGGTCATTTGGATTTCTTCCTTTGAGAACTGCCTGTTCATATCCTTTGACTATTTTTTTTTTAATTGGAGGAATGACTCTTGTTTTTATATATTTGAATCAGTTCCTTCCATATCATGGCTATAAGATCTTTGTCAGAGAAACTTTATTCCCTTTTCATTTTAATTGGATTGGTTTTGTTTACATAAAAGCTTCTTAATTTTATGAAATCAAAATTGTCCATTTTATTTTCTATGAGACTATCACTTATCTGATCATGTATCCTTCTCCCATCTGTGGTTGTGAAGAGTATTTCCTTCCTTACTTCCTCATTTTGTCTATAACATGAACTTTTATGTAATTTATGTACCTATTTGGAGCTTACATTGTGAAATGTTGGTCTAAACCTAATTTCTGCAAGACTTTTCCAGTTTTTTCATAATTTCTTGTCAAACCCAATAGTTGGAATATGGATGTATTAAATAACTCCTATGTTCATATGCTTCTATATGTTTATCTGATCTGTTCCACTGATCAATTTCACTATTTAAAAAACAAAACAAAACCCAGTACCAAATGGTTTTGAGGATTACTGCTTCCTAGTATAGTTTGTAATCTTGCACTGGTAGGTCCCATTCCTTACCAGTTTTTTTCACTATATGCTATGAGATTTTTGAGATTCCTGAAATTCTTCCAGATGAATTTTATTATTATTTTTTCCTTTCTCTGTAAAGTAATCCTTTGGTGGTTTGATTGGTATGGTGCTGAATAAATAAATAGATTTAGGTAGTATTATCTTTTTTATTTTACTGGTAAATACACACAATTAATATCTCCAACTATGTGAATCTTTATGTCTGTAAAGTTTGCTTTTTAGTTGTTTTCATGTAGTCCCTGTGTGTGCCTTGGTGGGTAGACTTCTAAATATTTGTATATTTTGTACTTACTTTGAATGTAATCTCTCTATCTCTTCATGCCAGGGTTTGTTGGTAATATATACATAAGGGCTGGTGATTTCTGTGGGTTTATTTTATATCCTGCTACTTTACTATAGTTATTGTTTCATTTAATTATTCTAAGTTAATGCACTAGGTTTCTCTAGGTAGACTATCATATCACCTACAAAAAGCAGTAATTGAATTTCCTCTTTGCCCATGCTTATTCACTCCATTTCTTATCACTAAAACTAGAATATAAATATAAACATACTTGTTTTACCCCTTATCCTATAAGAAAGGTTTCTAGTTCATCTAGGTTACATATAATGCTGGATCTTAGTTTTAAACAGATACCAGTTATCAAATTAAGGAAAAGGTCACTTACTTTTATGTTTTTTAAAAACAAAATATACGTTTTATATTTTGTCAAAAGCTTTTATGCATTGATATAATTATGTGATTTTGGTTGTTTTTGTCAATATGGACTATCATTTCTATGATTTTCCTAATTTTGAACCATTCTTATATTACCGGTTTAAATCTAAACTAGTTATAATATATAATCCTTTTGACATGTTGTAACTTCCTTGCTAATACTTTATTTAAAATTTTGCATTGATAGACATTACAGATTTTGGTTATACTTTTCTTTTTCTGATTTATCTCTTTCAGGTTTAGGTATCAAGGTCATATTTGAATCAAAAAAGTAATTTGATCATACCCTATATTTGCAAATGGTTTATGTAATGTTGGAGTTATTATTGAATACTTTATCTAATTCACTTATAAAGTATCTAGTCTTGGGTTTTTTTCTTTGTGAGTACATTTATGATTTGTTCAATTTCTTTTTCTGAGACTAAGGTATTTAAATTCTCTTTTTTTTTGTCCAGCTGAGTATTTTGCATTTTTGCAATCTTTCATCCATTTCATTTAAGCTGTCAGTTTTATTGGCATGCAACTTAGACAAAACAGTTTCTACTAATTTATTTTTCCTTCCTCTGTTGTGAATTCTTTTTTGTTTTTGGTACTGGTAATTTGATTTTTATTTTTCTTTTAAAATCTAATTAGCTAATGCTTTATCTGTTTTATTATTCCTTAAACTATACTAACTCCTAGGTCTATTATCAATCCAAAGTTTTTTTTTTCTGATTTCACTTGTGTTGATCTTTTCTTTGATTTTCAGAATTTCTATTCTAGTATAAAATTTGGAATTTTAAATTTGTTAATTTTCTACCTACCCAGTTCAATGAGATGAAATTATTTAGAGATATATATTTTACCTCAAGGACTACTTTGCCTGTATCTCACGAATTTTGGTATGTTGTCTTATTGCATTATCTTCAATGAAATTGTCTAATTTTTATAAGATTTTTCCTTTGGCCCAACAATTCTTTAATATTAGAGTATTTCATCTCCAGTTAATTTTTTATCTTTTCTTTAGCACCACCTTATTGAATACAATTTTCATCATATTTTGGTCAGCAAAGGTTATGTTTAATATTTCTGCTTTTCTCCATTTTTGTCTGTTTTTTACACCAAGTATATTGTCAAATTTTGTGAAGGTGCCATAACAGCTGAGAAGTATGTATTCTACTTTGTATACTCATTTAGTACTTGTCAGTGATCTATCATATCTAACTTTCCTAAATTCTATTCATGTCCTTAATTTCTTTCTTGTTTATCTTTTTTTCCCTTCAGATTTATCTACATCTAAAAGGGATACATTGGTGTTACCAACTCTAATAGTTTTGCTCTGTTATTCATCATACAAGTTGATTAACATTTCCTTTCAGTAACTAGATGCTATGCTATTTTGTACATGTAAATTAAACACTGATATTAATTGACAGTCTATAGTTCCTTCAAGCATAATATGGTTTCCAAACATAATGTAAATAATGGTAATCTTTTAAAATCAATTCAATTTTTACTATTGGCTTTTCTGAGATAATGATTGTTTTACTTGCTTTATGAAGCATAATAGATTTTGTTCTAGCTAGCACCTTATTTTAACTCTTGCTGAAATCTTTCTCTTTCCAGGGTGATTCTTATAAACAACACATTCTTGGAATGTGTCTGTAATACAATTTGCTGCCTTCCTCCATTTTATGGGTAAGTTCATCCTATTCACATTCATGATTAAGAATGTTTATTTCATGTTTTCCCCTACCCAATCCTCTTATACTTTTTCCTCATTGCTCCCTATGCGGCTTTTCACAGAGTGACAAGAGATGCACGTACCAGAACTAGTGATCTATAATTGATGCAACCTGCTTTTGCTTCACTGCACCCTTCACATTCCTTTGCACAGCCCCTAAACATAAGTTCTTACTCTTTATTTCTTATTCCACAATTCCTGATATGTGTTCTGAATTGGGAGCTTATTTTGCTTACAAATCTTGATTCTAACTTCCCTCTTAACCATTACCACCCTCCATTCTTCCTGTTCCTGTCTGTTCCCCTGTTTAGATTTATGTATTTCTACACTAAACTCTTTCTGTGTGCTCAACTCTACTCTGTCCAGTTCAGATGAAAGTCAGATTCATGTAAACTATTCGCCTCACTGCTTCATCCATGTTCCTATAGTCTTTCTCAAACATCCCTAGATAGAAGATAACAAATTCTAGCTCCATCTTCCCTCTTTCTTCCCTAATGCATTCCCTTTTGCTTCTTTTTTCTTTCATCTCTTAAGAATATCAAAACTACTACCAGACAATTGGTCTCATTTATTCCCTTGATGACACTTGAAGAAATCAGGATTTTGAGTGAACACTTGTTTCCCCCCATATTAGAATGTAAATACTTCCTGCTTGTGTTTTCCCTTTGAATTGTTCAAATATACTTATCATTTTATGTGTCTCTTGATTCACGTTTGCATTTCAAAGTTTCTATTCAGATCTGACATTTTCATCAGGAATGCTTGTAAGTCTTCTATTTCATTAAAAATCCATTTTCTCCTTATTGGATTATACTCAGTTTTATTGAGTAAGTTATTCTTGGTTTTAAGTCTTTTGCTTTTTCTTTCTGAAAGAATGTATTCCAGGCTTTCTCCTATTCATAGCTACCATGTCTTTTGTGATCCTGACTGTGACTACTTGAACTCTTTCTTTCTGACTACTTGCAGTATTTAATTTGCCAGGTCTGAATTTTGGTCATCGTGTTTCTGTGAGTTTCCATTTTAGAGTTTCTTTTAGAAGGTGACTGGTAGATTCTTTCTATTTTCATATTGTCCTCTGGTTCTTACTGATTTTGACAGTTTTCAATCATGATTTATTGAAATTTGTATCTAGGTGTTTTTGTTTTTGGTCGTGGTTTTCAGATAACACCATGAGTCTTAGATTATCTCTCCTTCACCTGTTTTTCAACTCAGTTGTTTTTGATAGGAGACACTTTTGCTTTTTCTGTTTTTTTTTTAATTTTAATTAAAAAAAATTTCCCCCCAATACTTTTTACTTCATGGAGCCACTGATTTCTGTATAGTCAAATCTAATCTTTAGGGAGTCTGTTACTTGAATGAAGTTTTGCAACTTATGTACTACACTGTTTTTTCTCTTTCAAATTATTTTCTCTTATTCTCTTATTTCATTTTCCGTTCTTGCTTCTAAAGCTATCAAGTCAAGTCACATCAACAAGCATTTATTAAGTATGTACCATATGCCAGGCACTGTTCTAAGTGCTGGGGATACAAAGAAGGGTAAAAAAAAAAGTTCTGCTCTCAAGAAAATCAAAGACTACTCAGGGACACAAGATGGAAACAACTACGTATAGACAAGATATAAACAGGTTAAATTGAAGATAATTCCAGAGGAAAGGAACCAGCATTATGGGGGATCAGGAAAGACTTCTTATAGAAGGTGGGATTTTAGTTGGGATCTGAAGGAAGCCAGGAACTCTAGGAAGTAGAGATGAGAAGGGAGAGATTTCCAGGCATGGTGGACAGCCAGTGAAAATTCATAGATTCAGGAGATAGTGTCTTGTGTGAGAAACAATGAGAAGACCATTTTCACTGTATCACAGAGTGCATGGAGGTGTGTAAGTTATGAGGTGACTGTAAAGGTAAGAAAAGACAAGGCTGGGAATGGCTTTGAAAGCCAAACAGAAGATTTTATATTTGATCTTGCAGGTAATAGGGAGCCATCAGAGTTTTTCTGAATAAGGGTGATGTGGTCAGATTGGCGCTCTAGGAAGATCAATTTAATAGCATTGTAGAAGATGTACTGGATTGAGGAGAGATTTGAGTCAGGGAAACCAACCAGAGAACTACTGCAATGGTCCATACATGAGATGATGAGTTACCAGGGTGATAGCAGTGTCAAGAGAGAAGGGGGTCAATATGAGAAGTGTTGCAATGGGAGATTTGACAGGATTTGGCAACAAATAGGATATGGAGTATGAGAGAGAACAAAGTGTCAAGGACAATACATAAGTTGTGAACTTGGATGACTGGGAGGATGGTGGTGACCTCAATAGTAATTGAGAAGTTAAGAAGAGAGAAGGGTTTGAGGAGAAAGATGAATTGATGTCTACATATTCAATAGGTAGCTGGGGATGCAAGAATGTTTAGTTATTGGATAAAGTTAGGACTGGATAAATATATTTGAGAATCATCTGCATAGAGAAGATCATTGAACCCATTGGGGCTTATGAGATAATCGAGCAAAACAGTATAAAAAGATAAGGGAAGAAAGCCCAGGACAGAGGCCTGGAGATCTAGGCAGGAAGAGCCACAGAGCAGTTTGAAAGATGCTGGCAGGGAAATGCAGAGAAAGACTTCACTTTCACTTTTGTATTCCCAGAGACCATCTGCCACCATACCAGGAACATAGTGAACCCCTAATAAATGCTTGTTAATTGACTGATGGATAGGCATAACATCTGAATTAAGTTCTCCATGTCTAGTCATTAAATTAACCCAGGAGTAGATCTCAAAAAATAGAAATACAGCTGCATAGTTTTTAAATAGATCTACAGGTTTATTGATAATATACAAACTTTGTAAGCCTTTTGGTACACAAAAAGGGTGCAAGGATACATGTGTCAATCAGTCCTACCACCCAATTTCTCACACACAAGTATAAGAGCACAAGTGGTTGCACTCGACAATCATACCTTTAATATCAGTGCCTTTCCTCTGGGATTATGTACAAATTATCCTATATATATTTTCTATGTACATTGTTGCTTACATCTTGTCTCTCCTGCTAGACTTTCAGCTCCTTGAGAGGAAGGACTGTTGTTTTTTTTTTTTCTTTTTGCCACCCCATCCTTTTTTTTTTTGTATCCACAGCACATAACAGTGCCTGGCACATGGTAGGCACTTAATAAATAATTATTGACTTGACTTGACCCCTGTCTAGAATTTCAGGCTAAGTTGAAGAGACATCAGGGCCTGGGAACAGTACTGTTTTGTTAGCCTCAGGAAGACAAACGAAACCAAAACTTTTTTCAAATGTACCAACAGAAGTCAGGTACATTTTAAATATGGCAATTATGAGTAAGCTAAATAAATATGCACGCAGGGGTTGGTTGCGATCTTTTGGTGTTACAGACCCTCTCCTTTTTTCCCTCCCACTGTGGCTCTATCAGTCATTCTATCTGTTTTTGTCTACCTGTCCCTTCCTCCCTGTGGAGACTAGGAAACAGTGTGGCTAGATGGCATCATTCACCTAATAGATAAGCTGGGTGGTTATTCCTCCCTGCACCCCTGGTCTAGGCTCATTTAAACTGTTACTTGACTCTACCTACCTAGGTCAAGTTCCATTGATGTGCTTTGCTCCCCTATCTGAATTGATATCCTTCTCTCTACTCATTTTCTCTATTTTGTCTATTTTTGCCAAACTGTCCTTCTTGCTATGTCCTGTTTCCTCACCTCCAGCCACCTTCCCTTCCCCTCCCCCCCCACTCCCATGATTGGTTCGAATTTCCTGTCCTGGAGCTATCTCCGGTGCCGAGCTGTCTGCCTCACTATTGTTCCATTGCTCATGGGCCAACATCTGGCTCGTTATAACATAACCATCCCTAAAGCCTACAGTTACATATAACTTTTGTAAGATAACTTTTCTCTATAGCAAAAAAGTGAGGTACAGTTACAATGCACATATAATTGGGAAGTGAAGTCTTCACCACAATATCATTGCTCCAGCTCATGGATCAGGAAGAATGTGATCATGCCATTCAAGGCATATGATTTACATGAAATATTTGCCAGATTCATTAAGGAAAGAGGGTAAAGGGAAACCCACAATTAAGGAGTTCCGGCATTCTTTCAATATCATGGCCCAGTCGTGGATGAAGTATCATCTTCCTATATGAATGAGGTTTGGAAAAAAAATTGTAGCCTGAGTAAGTATCCAGCTTCAAAGCCTTCAGGGCATCCTGTCACACCAAGACATGGGGAAAGATGAACAGAAGGGGCCAGGTCTAGGAATTCATCTAGATGCCCAGTGGAGTGGGTGGGTGGGTGGGGGATTGGAAGTCCTATCAGTTACACAGCCCACAAGTTAGTTTCAGAAGAAACAGCCAAGACAGAAAAGGTCAAGAAATCAGCATAGGTATAGGCAGGATAGAGGTTGAACCAGGAAAGATCAGACAAGCAATAGTTTAGGGTACAAAGGACATGAAGTGAGGGATAAGAGGAAAGAAAGAATTACAGAGGAGAAACAATTTGAAAATGAATCAGAGATACAAACAACTAGGGAAAGGATCCTTTTTTTAAAATGGATAACATTTCAGAAATTTTTAAAAATGGGTAGCAATCAGGCAAAAAAAAAATAGGTGTAGATTGCATCTTATATCTTCTATGACAATAAATTCCAAAAAGATAAGTTAACCAATGTAAAAGGTAGAAGGGTTTATCTTTTAAAATTATGGATGGGGAAAATTCACAATTGAATATGAGATAGAAATAATCAAAAGACAAATAGTCTCAATTATGTAAAATTTAAAAGCTTTACACAAATAAAATCAATGCAGTTAGGATCAGTAGAAAAGATACAGATTGAGAAAAATCTTTACATCTAATATCTCTGATAAAAATTTGACATCCAAAATCTGTAAGAAATTTATGTAAATCTATAAAATTAAAAGCAATTCTACAATAGATAAATGGTCAATAGACATATGCATATATAATTTTCAAAAGAAATACAAACTGTCAATGATAATATGAAAAATATTTAAATTACCAATAATCAGAGAAATGCAAATTACAACCACCTGGAGCCATCACCTCATATTTACAAGCTAGCAAAGATGCTAAAAGATAGAGAAATCCCTTATTGAAGGGGCTATGTGAAGACAAGTATGCTAACTCACTAGAACTGGAGCTATGAATTGCTTCAGTCATTTTGTAAAACAATTTGACATTATGTACATTACTATAGGGTGGTTCATACTCTGTGACATAGAAGTTCTACTACTGGAAGTACATCTGAAGGAGGTTATTGGCAGCAACAAAGTACAAAAATATTCTTAACAGTCATATTTGTGGTCATCAAAAAATGGAAACAAAATTTGTATCCTATGTTTGGAGAGAGACTCAAAAAAGGGTTATATGATATAATGGAATATTACTGCTCTGTAAGGAATGACAAATATGAAGAATTCTGAGAAACATGAGATGAAGGGTTTGAGATTATGCTTAGTGAAGAAAACAGAGCTAAAACAGATATGTGTATATACATACATACACACAAATAATACGTGTGTATCTCTCTCTCTCTCTCTCTCTCTCTCTCTCTCTCTCTCTTTCTCTTTCTGTCTATATTTGTTCCCAACTTCATGTTTTCATGTTTCCTTAGTGCAAGAAACTCCTGAAAAGGATGTTGATCAATGCAGATCAGCAGCTCCCCTGGGATTATAGCCTTAAAGAATTGCTTAGGGCACTGAGAGTTTAAGTGAGAGTTTAAGCCCAAAGTCACACAATGAGAGGGATCCTGAAATCCCTTTCACCCAATGCAATGGTTTCTTTTACTCTAAACAGCTGGGTGAGCTTGGTGTTGCTGGTGGCCCACTACCAAGGTAGAGAACAGAAAGAAATGAAGAGAGAAAGGCTAATTCCAAAACAGTTCTCTTAGGTCCGACAGCAGAAGTAACTGCCTAGTGGCAAATATAGAGAAACCCTGACATTTAATTATAAAGTGTATCAGATTATCCCAAAAAGTTGGTTTTGGCATAGTGGATGAGGCCATGCATGAGGAATGAATTACTTGTGTCATTCATTAAGGAATTGTTGAATTGATGAATTGAGAAAATTGGATGGACGTGGATATGCCCAAAACATAACTTGCTGTGTTCCCACTTAAGTCCATTTCTCCTCTCAACATCTTTATTTCAAGAGTACCAGTCACTCAGTCACCCAGGTTTGCCACCTCAGAGTCAATCTCAACTCTTTACCCTGTCTTGCTTCCCATAGTCAAGCCCTCACCAAGTCTTGTTGACTCTATTCCCACAATATCTCTTGCATTCATCCTCCTCTTTCCATTCACACAGCCACCATTTTAATTTAGACCTTCTTGTCAGGGCTATTATAATAGCTTCATAGTTGTTTTGCCCAATCCCAGGTTCTGCTTCACATGGCTGCTGAAATAATCTTTCTAAAACCGCAGGTTGGACCAAATCACTGCCCTGCTCAAGAATCCTCAGGGGCTCCCTATTACCTCTAGTGTGAAATATAGACTCCTGTCAGGAAAGGCACAGAAAGTCTTCATCCCCTACCTTTATAGCCAGATTTCACATTATTCCACTCGTACACGCTGTATTTCAATCAAACTAGTCTGTGCGCTGGTCTCCAGACATGATATTCCATCTCCTGCCTGCAGGCTTTTGCTTGGGTGGTTCCTAATTCCTGGAATATTTAACTTCTCTGCCTCCATTTCTCAACATCCCTAGATTTCTTGAAGGTTCTAGTCACATGATAATTGAAGACTTTACTGATGTGTTGTCCACAGTTATTTATGATCATTCCCTCAAAAAAAAATCACTTTGAATTTACTTTGTGGGAGGTACTATGGTATGGTGTGGCCTTGGAACCAGGGAAACCTGAGTTTAAATCCCACCTACAAAACATACATGAGTATGACCCTGGACAAGTCACTTAAAATCTTCACGCCCTAGGTAACTCTAAGTTACAAAAGAAGATCCTGACAGGCATTGGTAAGGGAAGTTTCCTCACCCAGAGGGTCCCTATGCCAATGAAAGCATAGGCCCAGTCCCTTGTCCCTTATTTACTTTTAGTATAGTTTTTATTTGTCTATGAACACTCTGTGTCTGCCCAGTATTTGTGAGCATTGGTGAGCATTTTGCTAGCAGGGGCTGCTGGATTTTTGTTTGGCATCCCTAGGACCTTCAGAATGCTATTCAAGTAGTAGCTACTTAATAAATACTTGCTGAATTGAGTTTAATTGACTTGGCTTGAATTAAATTGAATCATATTGACCATCAATTCTTACTATAGAGTATGTAGATGTAAATGTGGAAAATGTGGGAAATTAGATTGTTGTGTCTGCAGGCTCTAGGCCTAACCTCAAAATTGTTTGTTTGCTTTTTAAGTAACTCTTTGATATGAGCTGCTCTCACCCTCTGATTTTCTTCTTCTAAAAATAGGATTCAGAAAAAATGTTGGTTAATTGAGGGTTCTGAGTGCTTGGCTTAAAGTTAATTGAAATTTTATTTTATAATGAAATCCTTCTAGTGATCTAAGACTTTTGGATAGGATTTAAGATGAAGCCACATTTTACCAAATTGGAGCTTGTTGGAGGATTTGATTATAAAGAGGATCTGGTGTAAAGATGTAGACTTCAAAGACAAGTGGTTATATATCTTCATTTTTTTTTTTGCTCCAGACCTGTGATTGAATCAGAGGGTTTTCCCTCTACAGAATCTCCTTCCCACTAATGCAAATCACCAATTCATTGGTAACACAGAGAGCTGCCTGAGACACTGCGAGTTTAAAGGCCCATGGTCAGACAGCTCACATACATCATAAGCACTACTTGAATCCACAAATTTATGATTTGAATGCCAGTTTTCTATTCATCACACCATGCTGTTTCTGATATGTCTTCATTAGGAAAACAATACTTGAAACACACACAGAGAACAAGTTAATCAAAAAGTTTTTCAGGAAAAAAAAATATTGCTTATGTTAAAAAATACTGACCTAATGTTGCAGCTTTAGGCATAGCATTACAGACATTTTTTGAAACCCACAAATAGGTTGTTTGACTCTTCTAACCAGTCTCATTTTGCTTCTCACTCCCTCATTTTCTTCCCCATGGGATAATACATACGCAATGTATTTGAATATTGTGGTGAGATAATATGGGCCTGTGAAGAAAACATCTGCTCCACATATTAGGGATAGCTAACAAACTCTAAAGGAAAAGAGCAAAGGCAATAAATTCAAATTGTTTGAGAGTAAAGAATAGCATGACAAATAAATAAGCTAATTTAAGAATATCATGACAGATTAATAATAATTTAAGTACCCCTTAAATGTCTTTCATGCAGATAGTTCAAATAGAATAAAATTACCTTTATTCTTTTTTTCTTATTCTTAAAAGAAGAGAGACATTAAACTCATGGAACCATCTTATTTCCTAACTAAATTTCATCACTGTAATATTTAGTGTTGGAGTATGCTACAGGTTACTTGAGTTCCAGTGTTGAGCACAATTCCCTGCCAGGTAACTGATCTGAGTGCATTTCCCAGCCAATGTGCTGATACTAGAATGAGATGGCGGTGTGGTATGGTCAAGAGTCTTCCATGGTGTCATCAGAGATCTAGTTGAGCTCAGTGCCATGGGGTTTGAGGGTTGGCTTGGTGCAATGATCCATAGCAGTTTAGCCTTTGAAGGGCCAGAAGAGAGGGTAAATTGTATGAGCAGGAAGAGATCTGTATCTAGATTACCAAAACAGGGAAAATGACCAGAGGCAAAAAAAGCATATCTGTATAATTTAGAAATGTATAACTACCAGCAAAAGATGATCATCATCTTTAAGGCTTCCTTGTGGAGTAAATAATAATAACTCATTTATTTTATGCTTTGCAGTTTACAAAGAGCTTTCTTCACAACAATCCTATGTGGTAAGCCAAGATCGTGGGAAGAAAGCTCTATGTCAACTCATATTGTTGCACCTTTTTATGGATGAAGAAACTGAGGCTTATAAAAGTTAAGTGATATAAGGTCCATCTTGTCTCCATTAAGAGGCTGGGATTCTTATAATCTAGCCACTGCTCAGATTCTTAAAATCTAGCCAATAGCTTACTAATGTTCAGACTCCTTAAGAGTCTGCCCAATATGATGGATGTTCTAATAAACCTAAACCTTGTCTTTGGCCGAAAAAAAAAGTTAAGTAAGTGAATGAATGAAAAAGTAATTAATATGCACTTACTATGTGCCAGGCACTTTTCTACATTCTGGGGCTACAAATACCGTAGTAAAGGCTACCCCCTCCCATCAAAGTGCTTACATTCTAATGTGAGGAGACAACTCTCATGGAGAAGTGGTGACAAGGAAGGGGCAGTTTGTTTTTTTTTTGTTTTGTGAGGCAGTTGGGGTTAAGTGACTTGCCTAGGGTCACACAGCTAGGAAGTATCAAGTGTCTAGTCTGAGACTAGATTTGGACTCAGGTCCTCCTGAATCCAGGGCCGGTGCTCTATCCACTGTGCCACCTAGCTGCCCAAGGACGGGGCAGTTTGGTCAGAAAAATTCCAGGAATGGGAGAATATACTGATACACACCTTCCATTAATAATGGCAGGATTGATTGCACAATGGTTCCACAACATAGCGGAGTGGGGAGGGTGTTGTGTTGGTTAGTAAAAAAGACTTGGAATGTGAGTGAAGTGAAGCATGGCCGATATAAGCCAGATATTGTCACACATAAGTCCTGCGCTCTTTCCATATGGTGCTGCCTACATAGGCAGGCAAAGTAGCAGTCAATCCACAGTCTCTATCACAGAGACATCTGAAAGGTATATTTTCAGCTGGCAAGAGGAGAACTGACAGATGACCAGAAGACCCTCTCAAAGAGATAATAAAAGGTTTAGTTCAGGAACGGAAGACTCATTGATAGTAAAGGAAGTCGAAATAAATGGTTTCCAGCTTGTATACTATCCAGTACATGGATAAGCAGAAACACTGTCCCCAAGCTATTTGAGATACCAGGGAAATTCTACCAAGGGAGGGGGAGAGAATGGAGTAAGCAGGGTACAGTAGAGCTGAGTAACCCATATTAGATTGGAATGTTGGCATGATTGAAATGGACAATTTAAGCTACGTATCATGTGACCTCAGCATTTTTTGAATTAGCCTTTTTTATAGAAGACCTGGGCATATAGTTGTGTAAAAATACTGCAATAATCAGTTATAACTAGTCAGTGTCTGACTAATCATCCCAAGAATAGGCAAGACTCCACAGTCTTAGGCCAAGCAAGGGTCAACAAAAGCTAGATGGCAGACAGAGCAAGGAAAAGGGTCAGAATGTGATCAAATCTGTCATTCTTGGTGAGCTGAGCGCTCTGGCAGTTTTGTTTTTCAGCTGGGGTGTGTCCTATCTTTTTTTTTTCTCCAGATGAGCTACAGCTGTAGATTCACCTTTGCTGCTTCCTGAATGGGAGGCAGCTGCATCAGAAAGGTGGCAGACACCTGGGAATTACCAGTGACAAGAGGAAGGAAGATGAGCTGGAAGATGAGCTAAACACAGCAGGGTGTCAATGAGAGCCCAGGTGGGCTTCAAAGGTGCCCTGTCATGGAAGAAAAGGAAACAGAGGAATCATCAACTCCCCAGATGGGCGAGGGGAAAAGGTCAAAGGAATCCTGGTGGTCATGGATGAAACAGCTACAATTAGAATTTACAGCATTGTACACATAGGTTAGCATGAACACCTATTAGTGATGAGCAAAGACTCAGGACCGTTAGCACATACCCAATTGGACACTAAAGGTTAAGTTAAGCATGATCACATGTTACAGGTTTGTATTCAAATACAAAGTAATGATAATCATAGCTCATATTTTTTATAGTGCTTTGAGATTTACAAAGTGTTTTCTTCACAGTAACTCTGGGGAAGTGCCCAGTCCCATTACACTACTTTGAATGGTTTGGGAAGCAGCTCAGGCTAATTTGAATAATCCAGCCAAATGACTTTTGAAGGGATTCATAGGATCCAAAGGGAAAAGTGAGGGAGAGTGAAACAAGAGCTCTGCTTAAGCTACTAGATTTGTAAGAAGCTCTGATATCGATGGGAGGTATGCCGCCTGGGTGTTGGGAGGAAATTTTATCAGACTGTGGAGTCATTCAGAGAAACCCAACATTTGGGATGGAGTCCCATTTGGAATCTTCCAAGAGAAGAGTATTCCTGACCATTGGGTGTGGTCCTATGAGACAAGGGGTTAGCAGAAATTCAGTATAAGGGAGAAATACAGAACAATGCACTGCCCATTAATGGGCAGTGCATTGAGAGTTAGGCATGTTAAAGTCAAGTGTCTCCTCCAAGAAGAGGGAGATCTGTCATATGACCTATTGCTGTAAGACTGGCCTCTGACTGACCCACCCATTGAAAGTGGCCAAAGAGGAATGATGCTACCTGTTAGATGACTGCAGGCTGAGTAATGTTGCACAGGACAACGAGAAAACTGCGATGGAATGCAGAAATGTCAAGTGATGACCCCACCATTTTCTGAGCATGACAGGAACTGCAGACCAGTTGTACTGTCTAGATGTCCTGACATACCACAGAAGGAAATGGGGGGAAGGGGCGGGAGAGAAAAAAAAGGAAAAAAAGAAAAAAGAAAGAAATTTACATGATAACTTTATTATATATTTCAAAGGAATAGCAAGTTGTACATAATAGATTTGCAGTTTCATATGCAATCATCTTTTTTTTTAAAAATTATACTATATTATGGAGAAGCTTGTTTTGTTCCATAAATTAAAAATGAAATAAATTAAAAAAATAAAAATATAAAACTATATTTTTAAAAAGAAGTAGCAACTATGGAAGCCCCAGCAGAAGATGTTCTTAGGAGCCACATTAGAGGCAACACCCATTGAAAGCTTTATCCAGGGAAGGACTATAATTGAACTGAGTCTGTACAGACCTCTGAGGAGGGTGGCATATAGGAGAGTATCTCTGTTTCCCATGAGTACTATGATCCATTCATTTCTTTGACCTGAAAACCACCAACCTCCCAGTCACCCAGGCTCACAGCCTGCTCCTCACTATCTCTCACCCCCCCCCCCCCATATTCAATCAGTTGCTAAGTCCTGTCTAGTCTACTTTTATAACATCTCTCATACATGCCCCCTTTTATGAGGCAGACACTGTCCTGGTGTGGACCCTCATAGCTTCATGCTTAGATGATTGCAATAGTTTTCTTATTGATCTCCTGATCCCCAGGCCAACCCATCCTCTACTCAGCTACCAGAGTGATCTTAAAATACAGGTTGACCACATCATACCCCTATTCCACAAACTCTAGAGGTTCCCTATTACCCATGAGATCAAATATAAATTCTTCTGTTTGGCTTTTAAAGACCTTCATAAACTGGGCCCCTTTCTATCTTCCCAGTTTTCTTATTACTTATTTTTCTCCAAGTAGTCTACAATCTAGTGACACTGAGCTTCTTGCTGTTCCTTGAACCTGACACACCATCTCACAACTGAGTTTTCAATGGTTGTTCCCCTTTATCTGGAATTCTCTCTCTCTTCATCTCCACCTTTTGGCTTCCCTGGCTTTTTTAAAGTCTCAGTTAAGGTCCTACTTCTGCTGAAGTCTCTCACAGGCCTCCTAATTCTTAGTGCCTTGCCTCTGAGATCATTTCCAATTTATTCTTTATATGTCTCTTTTGTACATTGTTGTTTGCATATTCTCTTCCCCATTAGTCTTTGAGCTCCTCAAAAACAAGGACTGTCCTTTTATTTTATTTGTATCCCCAGTGCTTAGCATAGTGCTAAGTCATGACAAAGTCATCAGCCTTACTTTCCCTTCTAGAATTATCAAAGTCCAGCGGCAAGACAAAAGTCAAGGCAACTGGCAATGGCCTGAGATTCAGTGGATGACCTTGGCATCTTCAATGCCTGACTAAGCTCTAAGCACTCCATGGTATCTGCTTTAGCTGCCTTCATGACCATTGGAACAAATTGTTCTTATCTGCCCATTCCACCGAAAGAAAGTTTTCACATGCTATGGTAGACATGCCCCTAACTCACCCATTGGTTACCTTCAACCTAGATTAGCTCATCTGCTGAGATGGTTTTACTGGAGTGTGGCTGCTTTGCATTCTGCAGATTCTTGGAGTCACAGGTGAGAGTTGGGTGAATCAGATGGACACCAAAGGTAGATGAGCAGCCCTGAAAAGGGCTCAGCAAACTCTCAGACCATCGAGTATTGTCAGAAAGTAAAAGTTACAGAGATCTGGATGAGGGAAATGAACTATACAAGTAAGAAATTCTCAGTGTTTTTGGATTTCTGTATCATGAGAGAACCTCTGATACAGGGAAACTGGCTATCAGAGAAGCTGTAGAATGTTATTGCTTCTGGGGTTATTATTAAAGACTAGAAGTTAATGTATTTGTCCTTCAAGGCTCATGTCCCTCTGATGGAGACAATGATAAAGAGGTGAACTTGAACAATAATAAAGCACTGGTGTGGATTTACTGTGTGTTCAGGGAATTTCTGGGCACTGTAAATAGCAGTATCCTCATAGAAGGAGATATAATTTTTTCAGCAAAAGAAAAAGGGAAAATAACTATTGAAGTGACAACTATAGATGTGGCAGGAACTGTGTCCCCAGGTGGGTGAGGTCCCCTTGGAAATTTTAGGAGAGATAAGAGATGATGTGGCAGCTAGGTGGTTCAATGAAGAGACCAATGGGCCTGGAAGTCAGGAAGACTCATGTTCCTGAGTTTGAATCTGGTTTCCGATGCTTACTAGCTGTGTGATCCTGGGCAAGTCACTTAACCCTGTTTGTCTCAGTTTCCTCATCTGTAAAAAGAGCTGGAGAAGGAATGGCAAACCATTCCAAGATGTTTGCCAAGAAAACCCCAAATGGGGTCACACAAAGTTGGACACAACTGAACAACAACAACAAAGCTATGATCAGATGGAGGTGCATTCAGTGTTTGCACGGCTGCATAGGACAGCTTCCATGATCAGGTGAGGCACATTCAAGACCCTTGCCTGATTGTTACTTCAGCAAGTTTTGCTGATTGAAAGACATTTGGGCTTCCAAAGAGGTAGATCTAGGGCAAAGATTTCTCTCTCTCTCTCTCTCTCTCTCTCTTTTTAAAGGCAATTGGGGTTAAGTGACTTGCCCAGGGTCACACAGCTAGTAAGGGTCAAGTGTTTGGTCTGAGGCCGGATTTGAACTCAGGTCCTCCTGACTTCAGGGCCGGTGCTCTATCCACTGTGCCACCTAGCTGCCCCAAAGATTTTTTTAAGGAGTCCTGGAGCCAAAAGCTTTGAGACTTTTTTGGTAGACCATCTGTTCTAGAGAACCTGACTGATCTGGCAGACATGCTCACTCTCCTCAATGACAGACCCTTAGTGCCTATAACTGGGAGCCAACTAGAAAGGATAAGCTCCTCAAAATTGCTGACACATGGCATGCTCTGGCGTGTACTTTAGGTGCAGAACTTTGGGTCATCTAGATAGTGTTGTCCATCCCAAGACTGAGGTGATAAAATAGAGCTGGTCCTTAGGTAAACAATTAATAGAGAGGAAATTAATAATAATAATAACTCACATTTACATGGCACTTTAAGGTTTGCAAAGCATTTTAGAAATATCTCATTTGGTCTTTACAACAACCCTGGGAGATATGCACTATGTCTTCATTTTATAGCTAACAAGGAAACTGAGGCAGACAGAAATTAAGTGACTCACCCAGGGTCAAACAACTAATAGCAAGCAGGATTAGAACTCAGGTCTTCCTGATTCCAAGTCCAGTATTCTATCCATTGTACCACCTAAAAGAATGAGGAGCTAACCACTAGGGGTCAGTCAAAGATCTCAGTCCCCCAGGATCCAAGTTCACTGTACACACTTTGCACATGTTTTCTCAGTGGCTTCCCTGATGATTCTTGCTGGTTCAGAATCACAACTTACAAGACATTAGAGCAAGAAGGGACTGTAAATAGCAAACCTCTGATTTTGAAGGTAAGAAAACTGAGGTCCAGAGAGATGCTTCAAATCCAGAACTTCTCATCATATCAGGCTTCTTCTTTATTTGACGTCATTTGTCTCTCCCAATTCTCTTGCTTTTTTCCCTCTCTAGATCTTTTTCCTTTGTTGAAGGCATGGCTCTGAGAGCCATAGCTCTCTTAGTTCTGGTTAGATGTTGAGACAAAAGGAGGCACTCATGAGTTATTAAACATATAACAAAGCACAGGATAGGCAATAAATATATACAGCAAAGACAGAGGGACTCATGGCAGGATGGCTCCCCTCATCTCCATCTGGAAACTCATCTGGTCAGGCAGTTATCAGGGAATAACCACTTCCTTCATCTTGGGGACCCACGAAGTCTGAGAGGCCCCAACCACAGTAATAGCAACTTCAACTCTAGCTCTTCTTTGTAGAAGTTGGGCAAGCCCCAAGAATTTGCCCCTTAGAAGCAAGCCTGATAGTATATAAAGTTTTTCTTTGAGCCTTACCAATTCCTTTATCATTTATGTCTACTTAGAATGGAGCACAAGAATGGTTATGAATATAACTAAATGTCTGGGGCTCATCGGTAGAGACTTCAATTAACTTTGTTGTTGTCAAAACCCTTCCACCATAAAGGAGAATAACACAAAGTTTCCTTTAGATAGAGAGGTGAGGCTTGTTGGCCATGCCCACCCTTGTCTTTTTAAAGGAAATGCCACCACCTTGAAACTAGGCAGTTAAAAATTTTCAGAGTCACAGAATCAAAGGATTTGGAAGGACTCTCAGAGGCCAACCTGTCCAACTTGTACAGAGCCAAAGATTATCCTCTTTTTTTCTCACAAAATCCCTGATAAATCATCACCTAGCCTTCCATGCTAGGTGACCAGATATAGTCTACACAGATAAGTTCTAAAACTATACCTGACTTAAGGAGACTTTCCTTTGAAAAGATCAAACCATTCTCAGGAATTATACACTACTTCAGTTCTGATTTACAGTGTTCCAGAGTAAAAATAATGAAAGGTGATGAGATGATGATGACAAAGAAGCAGCAGCAGCAGTAACTGCAGAAGAAGAAGAAGAAGGTGATGATGATGATGATGATAATGATTCTGGGTTTTAGCATAGTGTCAGGTACACAGTAGGTGCTTAATAAATGTTTATCAACTAAGTGACTGATGATAGATAAAAACTACCTTGGGAGCCTCCTTTCCCTAGAATAAAGAGAAGCATGTAACAAAGATTTGAAACTTGAGCAAGCCTCACAATGCATCCATAAATTACATTTCTATCCATAAATTACAGTTCTATCCATAAATTATATTTCTACTATAAACAGAGCTGTTCCCCACAATGCCATAGTAGCCCAACCTAAAAAACCAGTTTTAGGTAATGAACTACCTTTACAAAGCACCAGATTCATAAAGAACGTGGCTACTGAGTACCTGGCTGACATATATAGCAATTGATAGACCTGTATTTGTATGGCATGGGGTTCAATCATATCATTTAACATTTGATTGCCTAGTGGTGTACAGTATTTCTCCATATCATTGTTACACTTACTTCTGCTATGATGGGCAGTTTTTATGGGGGGACATCCCTGGGCTGGATATGTAAGGGATATGATTACTGAGAATGCTAAGCATAATACTATATACTTGCATAAAGACAATTGTCGAAAAAAATTAAAAAGAAAAGATTGTTGGAGGATACCAAGGAGAAACATGTGGGGGAAAATGATTTGAGAGAGTAAAGGTTTTGAGTGATTAATGGGAACCCTCAGAGTTGCAGACATGTGAGGGAGTTGGACTGCATTCTGTCCCCTAATTTCTAGCATTTGCAATTCTAGAGACTGCTGAGAGTAAATTCTCCTCATCTCACTCCCAACCCAAGTGCTCCTTTACTATTATTGAGTATTATTATTTTTCGTGTTCTAATTGAGGCATTTGCCCTGACTTCTCTTTATTGTTTTGTTTGGATAAAGGGGAATATTCACTATTTACTATTTGTGTAACCAGAGTTTGGTGGAAGGGAGCTAAACTGGAGATATTAAACTAGCCTCGGGATAAATAGCCTGTCTCCTAGAACCCCCAAAATATTTTGGTCCTAGACATATATATATGTATATATATGTATATATTATATGGTAGATAAATATCAGTCTAGCCCAATACCTTTCTTGGAGATGGGCAAGAGAAAGGCTCGGAAACTCAGCCACAGCCTTTTCCTGATCCCCACAAATGTGGAAATTCCTTGGAGCCAAGCTCCCCTGGAGAGAGGTGGGCCAGATCCCAGATCTATCTATGCCACCCACAAGCCAGCTATCTTCGCATTTAGACAGACTAGATAGATAGTATGGCAAAAGTCACACAATTTTATTAGTGTTGTGGGGCACTAATAAGGGATCTCAATCGACTACACATACACATACAACATATACACAAACACAGAGAGACAGATACACACACACACACTACACTTGATTTCAATACTAAAGTCTTCATGTGTTGCACAAATTTTGTGTAATGTGGCCAACAGCTCAAGATTGTAGGGCCATCTACTAATTCACTATACTTTGAAAGAGCCACCATTTTGCATGTGTGGATATGTGTGGATGTGCTTCCTTGTGTATGAATGCATTTTCCTTTTACTGATGCACATTAAAACTCCATTTTCATAAAATAGGCCAAAACATATGCTTACAGCCTAAGAAAATTAAAGAAACATTGCTCGGGTTCATCTTCCCTTCTAGGGTAATGTAAAAATATTATATAACTGAGATTACTCTTCAAGAAAAAACTAAACTATTAATTCTAGATAAGAACATTTCAATAACCCACATAATGGCCTTGTTTACTAAGGATGTAATACAACTTTGATGTCATAAATCATCAGCTGTTAAGATTAAAACTACTTGAGGATGAGTATTAGGATGTGGTGGGGCAGCTAAATGTGCATTGGGTCTAGAGTCAGGAAGACCTGAGTTCAAATCTGGCCTCAGATACTTATGAACTGTGTGACCTTGTACTTAACCCTGTTTGCCTCAATTTTCCTAATCTGTAAAATGAACTGGAGAAGGAAATGGCAAATGACTCAGGTATCTTTGCCAAGATAACCCCAAATGGGGTCATGAAGAGTCAGACACAATTGAAAGACAACAACAACATTGGGATATGGTGCTTTACTCTCTTTAGCTCCCGTTTCTATATTGATTTGAAACCTACAAAGTAGGCAATGTGAATATTATCTCCATTTCATAAAGAAAGAAACTGGGCTCAAAGAGATAAATTAACCTTGCCAAAAATACACATCTAATAAATATGGGAGCCAGCATTTGAAAGCATGTCTCCTGACTTCAAAGACCTCATTATTTCCACAATACTACTGTTCTTCTCCACGTTATGTACAGTAACTATATTGACAAAATCATCACTGTCCCTCCTGTAAGCCGCAATACTTTCTAAATGACTAATTTTATTTTTCAGACATAGTGTTCATTAGCACACTGTTGTTTCCTAATATTGATTTGGTGTTCTTTTTAAGTATATTTTTATCCATGATCTTCAAGTTGAATTAAGTTTTGCAAGCTGACACCAAGAGCTACTTTCTGTCACAAAGCTTGACAGCTAATCATTTTGTAAAGACTCACTATCCTCTGGACTTTTTGATAGCTAAAAGGACATCCAATGTTTTCAGTTGCTTTCTGGCTTTAGAAAAGCAGCATCTTCCTTGTGTTGATGTTAATGCTCTAGAGCTAATCAAATGCAAAAAAAAGAAAGAGCAAAAAAAGATTATATTTTGCTTGCAATATATACATTTGTAAACAACCAAAATCAGAACTGGAAAAAGTCCTCTGTAAAGATTGTTTTGCCTTTCAAGATATTGAGCCAACAGCGTGCAAGTTGATTGGCCCCTATTCAAAGTGAAATTAGTAACTTTGTGGATGTAGAAGTTGGGCTTTCTTCTCGTTTGAACTAGAGAAGTTAGAACAGTGTGAAGAAAACGTTCATGGGAAGGTATGCTCAATATATACAGCTTTGTAGCTGGAAAGGACATACTCCATTAGCATAGCTGTAAGGGTGTTGTGGGGAAAATTGAGACTGCAAACAACCCACGTGATTGGCAGGAACATCAAGGTTCCATTTTTCTCTTTGAATCTAGACCACCACTGCCATTCCTCCTCCTTGGAAAAAAAAATCTTCCAACTGAGATTATGTTTTCTTTCTTTCTTTCTCAATCTTTCATGTTGTGTGACATCTGGTGCCTGAGCTTGGGAAAACAATTTAACAAACTGTTTTAGGCATCTGCACCAGTGGAGGGAGTAACCACACCGATTGAGATTTCAGATGCATTCAAGAATTAAAGTATTCGGTATAGGTATGCATGATGCATTCAGTCAGCCAATATTTCCCAAAGGAGCAGAGCAATGTCCTATAGTGGTTAAAGAGCTGGATTTGCATTCAAGAATATATTGATTTGTATCCCACCTCAGATACATTTTGGTTGTGTGACTCTAGGCATGTCACTTGATCTTCAGTTTCCTCTTTCATAAAATGGGAACGATCACAGAGTTGTCTTAAGGATTGAATGAAATAATGCTTTAGCAAATGAGAATATGAAATTTATGAATCCTAAAGCACTATGTCAATATTGACTTTCACTATTATTATATTAGATCTCTCCTGAGGTCCAGTATATCCCCAACTTCCTATTAGACATTTCAAATTAGACAGCCCTCAGACATTTCAAACTTAATGTGTGCAAAACAGAACTCATCTTTTCCCACATACTTTTCTTCCCAACTTCCCTATTTCTGTTGAGGGTACCATCATCTTCCAGATTCACAACCTCAGAATCATCTTAGCCTCTCCCTCCCCAGAGAACAAATTCTTGATTCTGTTATTACAATATTTCTTTCATGCACTCCCTTCCTCCCACCGGCATCATTACCACCCTAATTCAGGACTCATCAGGACTTATTGCACTAGGCTTCTAATCATTCTCCCTGCATCCAGTTTCTCCCCTTTCCCATCCATCCTCCACACAGCTGCCAAATTGTTATTCTTAAAGTGCGGGTCTGACACTGGCTTATGAAACTTCAGCTCTGCATCATCTTTAAAAACATTTACATTTCTCTGTTTGACATTTAAAGCCCTTCACAATTTGACCAGCCTACCTTTACTCTTCCTTATACTAATCTTCCGAAAGTCTGACCATATCACCACTCAAACTCCAGTGGCTCCCTATCACCTCCAGAATCAAATATAAAATCCTCTGTTTGGCTTCAAAAGCCCTTCATAAATCAGCCCCTTCCTACCTTTCCACTCTTATTCCACCTTACTTTCCTCCTACTCTGTAATCCAGTGACACTGACCTTCTTGCTTAGCCGTGCATAAGACACTCCATCTCTCAACTCCAACTATTTCCACCGGCTGTTCCCCATGTCTGGAAATGTTCCTCCTCCTCATCTCCATCTCTTGGCTTCGCTTGGCTCCCCTGGTTTTCTTCAAGTCTCAGTTAAAGTTTAACCTTCTGTAAGAGACCTTTCTCAGTCCTTAATCTTTGTTCCTTAGCTTTGAGACTACCCTCAATTGATCTTATCTCTATATCTATTTATAGCTATGTATCTCTATCCATCCATCCATCCATCCATCCATCCATCCATCCATCCATCCATCCATCCGTCTGTCCGTCCATCCGTCTGTCTGTCTATATCTTGTTTGTATATTTGCTTGAGCTGTCTTCCCCTTTAGACTGTGAGTGCTTTGGTAGTAGAGACTGTTTTTTGCCTTTTCTTTTGTACTTCCAGCAGTAAGCATACTGCCTGACACATATTAGGTGCTAACTAACTGACTGATTTCATACACCCCATATTCCCGTCAAACTGGACTACTTCCTACTCCTCATATATAGCATCAAATAACCCACCTTCATCCCATTTCCCAGGCTGTTTCCACTACTTGAAATGCACTGCCTCCTCTCAGCCTCTTTAAATGGCTAGCTTCCTTCAAAGCTCAGTTCAAATGTCACCTCATATGTGAGGTCTTTCTTGATCGTCTCTCCAGGTCTTGCCTGATCTGTCCCTCCCATATTACTTTATGTTTAATATATGTACATATAATATTTATTTGTATACATATTTCATTGAACCATAATGTCTTTGAGGGCTAGGATGGTTTATTTTTCTTTTGTATTATCAGTACCTAGCACAATGACCTGGAAAAGACCTTAGCTTAAAAAGGTCAAGGTCTCCCTCTGCATCCTGGGCCATCTCCAGTCATCCTGATCTATATCTGGCCACTGGACCCAGATGGCTGCAGAAGAGAAAGTGAGGCTGGTGACTTTGCACAGCCCTGCCTCACTTAAATCCAATTCACTTGCGAGTCATTGCATCACCTTCCTGATGTCATGGTCCTCTTTGAGAATGAAGGACAAACAACAATAGTAAAGACCTAGCACAGTGCCTGGTGAATAATAAGTGCTTAATAAATGCCTAGCAATTGAATGGATTCATTAAATGAAATTCCTCCTACATACAGAGCACCATACTAGTTAGTGGAGGGGTAGTTTTTAATACGAAGACGTAGTCTCTTCCCTCACTGCTGAGATCTTTGGGGGGAGGGTTACACAAATCTGAAAAATTGCTTTTCTCATCATTCATCTATGTAGATACTTTGACACTCCTATCAGTACAAAGCATAACCCCTCCACACCTTAGTAGGTAGTTTAATGAATTGCTGCACTATTTTTTAAAAAATCATCTCATGGTGGCCCAATCTGTAGTGGTTAACTTCTCTGAACTTAGCTCGACTGATCTTCAGATGATGGACACACAATACTTCATTGAGCACCTACTCAGAGACTTTGCAGTGTGGTAGAATATGCCAGAGTTTGTGTTGGAATGTGGGAACACTTTTAGATAGGTACACCAAAAAAGGATGATACAGAGTAGAGGCAACAGTGGCTAGAATACAGTACTTGGGGTTAGGAAGACCTGGATTTCAATCCTCCTTCAGATACTTATTAGCTGTGTGACCCTAGCAGGCAAGTCCCTTAACTATTCTGTGCCTGTTTCCTCTTTTGTAAAATGGGGATAATAATAGGACCTACCTTACAGGGTTGCTGTGAAGGTCAAATAAGTTGACATATCAAGTGCTTTGTGTTATATAAATGCTAATATTATTATTAGTGTAGTAGGAAGAATGTAGAGAGCTTCACAAAAGGTTTTAAGAAACAACAATAACTAACATTTATATAGTGTTTTGAGGTTTTCAAAGTGCTTTATATATGTTATCTCATCTGATATGCTTTCTCACAATGCACCCCATTTTGTGTTGTCATTTCAGTTGTGTCTGACTCTTCGTGAGCCCATTCAGGGTTTTCTTGGCAAAGATACTGGAGTAGTTAGCCTTTTCCTTCTCCAGCTTATTTTACAAGTGAGGAAACTGAGGCAAACGGGGTTAAATGACTTGCCCAGGGTCATACAGCTGTAAGTATCTGAGGCTGGATTTGAACTGAGGTTTTCCTGACTCCAGGCCAGGCACTCTATCCACTGCACCACTTAACTGCCCCCACTCCATTTTACATATGAGGAAACTGAGGCAGATGGAGATTCAGTGACTTGCCCAAGGTCACATAGCTAATAAGTGTCTGAGGAAGGATTTGAACTCAGGTCTTTTTTTTTTTTGGTGTGAGACTTTAATATGTATAATATATTCTCTATATTACAATAACATTTTGCATTTCTATAGCAATTTACAATTTATGAAATGTTTTCTCAGACATCAGATGGCATGGCGCTTTAGCGGAAAGCACTCCAGGCTCAAAATTAGGGAACCTGGGTCCTAGTCCAAGCTCTGACATTAAATTGTTCTGTGGCCTTGGGCAAGTCAACTAGCTTCTCTTGGCTTCTATTTCTTTATCTGTAAAATAAAGAGTTAGAGGAGATGATCTGTAAGGTTTTGTCCAGAGCTGTTTTTCTGTATTTTCCCCTAATTCCTTGGTTCAATAGCAACCTTCCTTTGCAGATCCCACAGGGCACTTTGTTCTGTTCCCTTCTAATGCAATGGTCATATAATATTGTTGAACTCAGGTCTTACTGAGCCTAGTCCATTTTTCTATTTGTTAGGCCACCTAGCTGCCCTTCACCCGTCAAGTGATTCAAAAGCAAAGCTCACGGATGACAAGTCAAAAAACTATATTAGCATTCAGCATACCAGCAAATATTGTTATGATGCACATCTTTTTATGAGATGCTTCTTAATCAGATAATCAGGATGCTGAGAGTATTACCTCACTGAGGGAGCCCGAGTGCTGGAACTGTGGGGTAGGAAAACCACAGCTGTGGACAGCGGAGCCCTGAAGGATGCATCAGTTTTTTCCTGACTTTGAAGCTGCATTCATGTAGCTCATAAAAGCAAGAAGAGTAAGAATTGGGGGCCTGGCATTGGTTAGGCTCCCTTCCTATCTGAGTGAGGGAAAGTGTGTTAAAAACGGTTTGGGCCATTTTAAATTCATGTCACAAGGTCAGTGACAGCTGCAACCTTGACAACCCTTTCCAAACTTTCTCCTACTCTCTCCGGCTTGCCTGTGTCAAAGGTCACAGGACCCTTGTGGTCAAAGGCCATGGGACCCTGACACGTGACCCAAATAGAAGTTGGGTCCCTGTGAGCAGAGCTGTGGCATCCCAAACAGCTGTTCGTTGGTGGCAGCCCCAGTACACAAGCAGCAGGCTCAGTTTGCCTCTTCAACCTCCTGGAACCTGTCCCTGTTCCTCCCTCCCGCTCAGCCTCAAAGATCTTTTAATGAGCTGAGAGACCAACCCTGCAGAACGCCAAACAGCTGCTGGGTGGTGGCGCCTGGGACATGGGGAGAGCACCGACAGCTCTGAAGGTCGTCTGAATGGAATGTGTTCCAATCCGAGGATCGTAGAGTAGAGCTGAAGCAGAATTAATGAAAATATCTGCCAATTATTGGGGGGAGGCGTGTCACAAAACTCTAGGCTTGGCCGTCGAAGGGACTTTCAACACAAGCCATTAGGTTGTGCTGTGATCTGAAGCATCAGAACACAGTACAGCTGCAGCTTGTTAGAATAGTAACAGCCAGGTATTATCTCCTGCATCCAGGTAAAATCATCTTGCAGAGGCTTTCTGTAGCTTCTCTCTTCGTAGCTTCTTAATTCTTCTAGTTGCCAGAAAAGAAGGGGTTTTCTTCCTTCTTGCCTTAGTCTTGGGTTTTAAACTGGATGGTGGAGTGAGCTAGAGTGTTTTTTTTTCTTATTCTTTTTCATCTTAGGGTAGAGATAAGGGGGCATCCCGGGGGCTCTGATTGATTGGCTTCCTGCCTCACATATGTCACCATTCCAAAGGAGAGACACAAGGTTTCCTGGGAACCTTGCCACATGGGGCTGTAGACTAGAGCCACCAAGGGAGTGTCATTAATGTCATGTATTCAGTGATAAGAGGACTAGGCTGAATGCCGTTTGCCCTGGACAATGGGGAACCACAAATCAGGCCAGCCTAACTAGTGTCAGGATCGCTTTCCTTTGTAGCATGGGATTGATTTCTATCATCTAGGGCCTTGCTGCCTGGTACTCATGCAATTAAAACCAACCAGGAAATACAATCAGGCCTTTGCTTACTGCTGCTACACATCGACTCTGCATGAAATAATAATAATAATTCATGTTTCTGGAGTGTTTTAAGGTTTACAAAATACTTTCCCCCCTACTGTGAGGTAGAGGTAATGTTATCTCCAATTTACAGACGAGAAAACTAAGGTTCAGAGAGATCCAATGACCGATTTATGGTCATGCAGTGAACATCAGAGCAGCTGCCTCTCTAATCGTAGATTAGGATTGGAGATTTCACACAAGGCCAGAACTAGGATTGGGTCTGGTCCCCTTCATTTATGTAGGTAAAATGTTAGTGCCCCATTTTTCAGATGAATAGAGTAACGTAGTGTCTCCTAGCATGGTGGTCTTTTCACTATACCATAATTAAACTAATTCCTATTTGAAAATCAAAGGCATTAGTCATTTATTGAAGTAATAATGACAATTATATCTCTCCCTCCTTAAATTTTTTGGTATACTTTATCTGAATCTCTCTTTTGACTTTATCAATATTATACTAAATTTTATATATAAAAGGTATATATTTAAAATATATTATACATTTAAAATATACATCATATAGCATATATAAATATGTATGTATGTTTTATATAACACAAAGCATGTATATATGTATATAAATATATTTAAAATTATAAATTATATGTTTATATAGAAATTATATAAATGAATATATAAATAAATTTACATGTATATATATATGTCTGTGCATACACACATTCACACATTCCACTTTGTTTTTACTCGCTGACCTAGCATTAGCACTAATAGATGGGGTAGCCACAGATTAGTTGCTACTACTTTTGGGGTTCTAGACAGAGCTGTATTGGTAAATGTCTAATAACTAGCTCTCTGAAAAGCAGGACACACTTTAAAGTTTAATCTGCATTATTTTACTTTTTCCCCATCATTTTCTTAAGTCTAGACAATCAACCAAACAATAAAGCAATCTCTAATTTTTAGTATGTGCCAATTTCTGAGGTGTAAATTTCACAGTCAGTTCTCCCAAGCCAGTTTGTGTTAGCTCCAGCCCAGCTCTGGTACTAGAGATAATCCCATTGGTGACTATACTTCTAACACTACTCACGAGCCCCTAATAGTGCCCTTTCCCTTAATTTTCAGCCAGTAGACACAGTTCTTTAGAAAAGGCATTTATCCAAATGGCAGAATAAGCATAGTAGTTTCAAACCATTTCCCCCCAATGCAAGGGTGCATTTTCCCATAGATATACACAGAGTCCATTGAAGGTGGGGAATGGAGAGTGCACACAAATTTAAAGCACGATAATTGTGAGGCACATCAGTAGCGAATACATGTGGCCTTGGACTTGGAACGAACTGGAGGATCCTCTTGGAGTTTGCTGCAGGGCATGGCATCAGTGACTGCTAAGTGGCTCAATTGATTCAATTCCTTGCAGAGCATGGTTTTTCTGCTACAGAGCTAGCTCAAGTGGATTTACTCCCTGAAGGACATGGAAGCTTGACTGAAACAGTCAATCCATTGCTGTGCTGAGGCTGTTTGACTGGCTTCTTTTTTTTATTTTTATTTTATTTATTTATTTTTTGGGGGTCTAGCTTCTTAATAGGCTCAGCTGCCACTGAGCTGGACCAGGCATGGCACTCAGCCTCTGGGTTGTTCTCAGGGCATAGTGTATCTGCCTGAAGGGTCGATCTGCTGTGCTCCTTGGGCTCACTCTTCAATGGGAAGCTACAGCCATTTACCACCCTCATCCACAATCTTGGCTATGTGGTACTGTCCTGTCTTCAGCTGGAGTGTTGCCGTGTTCTTCTTGGCTATATAGTTCCATTCTGCTCTTTCAATTAGCCAACAGTCCTTAGCTTAGGACTTGCAGAAGCGTCTCCTCTTTGACTCTCTGAGGGCCAAAGAAACCTCACTCTGAGGGTTCTCACCTCCCCCAACAAAAGGTCAGAAAGTTCTGTCCTTTTCTATTCAACAATCTTCCCTCAATCAGGACCTACTCCCTCAGCCATGAACTATCCCTCAGCTTATGGTGATAAGTCCCAATTCAGACAGTTGTACTTCCCAGACTCTTATAGGGATCTTAAGCAGACAAGTGGCTAAGAATAAAGACAGGAATTCAGTCTGGGCCCTAAAGGCAAGTTAATTGTCTTTGCAGGTCTCTTCACATGCAATTGAAATGTTCAAGTCTTGAACCTATCTTAAAGAATGGATTTTTTTTTTTTTATCTGAAGGCTTTCTTCTTTACTTTGCTGAAATCTCACTGGGATGCATATACGCATATACCTGTATACATATAAATGTATATTCTGGGATATATAAACACACATACCCACACACACACACACACACACACACACACTATATATATATATATACACATGTCTCAGAGGAGGTGTTACATATTTTATACATACATAATGTAATATATTATGATGTAATATGATAATCTCTCTTGTACACTTATCGTATATGTAGCATCTACTCTGGGACTGCCCAACCAATTTGCACCCAGACTCACTCACACCAAAGGATGCTTTGATTATTTCTTCCCTTTTGATTCTAGGGGCTAATCCTGAGGGGCTGGGATTCCTAATCCTGTTGTTCCAGACCCTACACTGTGGGCCCCGCCAGACTGCTTTTCTGACTTTCAGAACTTCAGCACCATGTACCCTTACTGCCTCTTTCTCCCTTCTCCCATTGTTGAATTCCTCCTGGGGGTGCTAATTTTGAGGAGGGGCCCAGACATGCCAGCTTTCATTCCCCTCCTGGCTATGTTCCAGCTTTTTGTATTTCAACACCATGCCCCTGGAGCTGGGCTAATTGAGTGACTCATCACTCATTAATGCCATGCCCTGCAGAAAACTTCCAGAGGACCCTCTAGAAAAAGAAAGGACCTTGAGGTGAGGTTTCTTCACCTTCCAACCTTTACTCCCCTTTCCAAATTGTTTTTCTGTTGACTTCTCCAGTTGAATTGTAAACCCCTTGAGGGCAGGCACAGTCTTTCTTTTTGCCTGTATTTTTATCCCTATGGCTAAACACAATGCCTGGCACATTGCTTCTTGCTTTGCCTTGCCTTGCCATAGGTATGCTCCCCCATTAACAGCTAGCTGTCCAGATTCACTTAGGCTTATACTGAGAAGGTAATAGGAACAGTTGGTACAAAACCTTTTCCCTCAAACTGAGGGCTTATTCTCCCCTTGCTCACAGAAAATCCCTTGGTGTTCTCATCAGTTCCTACAGATTCAATTGTCATCTCTTTGCAGTGATCTCTTCATCCAGTTACCCTGAGAAAGCTAGGTGGCAAAGTGGATAGAGATCCAAGTTTAAATCCATAAATCACAGTAGCACCTACCTCACAGGGTGGTCATTCAGATCAAATGAGATAATATTCGTGAAGTACTTAGTACAGTACCTGGCACATAGTAGGTGCTTAATAAAGTGTTTGTTTCTTTTCTCATTTCATTGTCATTTTCTCATCTTCTTTCCTTCTCATCCTTCTTAATCTCTCTTCTAACTTCCATTCTCACATCTCCAGCTGCCTAGTAGACATATGGAATGATGTCCCTTAGATTTCTTAAACTCAACACATCCAAAATGGAATTCATTATTTTGTCCTCCTTCCTTCTTCCTAACAGTTGAATGCATCACCATTCTTCCAGTCATCCAGGCTCACAACCTAGACATCATCTTCAACTCTTTACTCTCTCTCAGCCTTTATTTCCAATCTGTTCCTGAGGCCTATGGATTTTACACCACTATATCTCTCATATACTCCCTCCCCCTTCTCTCCTCTGACACTGCCACCACCCTGGCGCAGGCTTCCCTCACCTCCCACCTGAACTAGACTATTACACTAGGCTTTCTGGCTCACTCCAATAGCCTTTTGCTCCCCCCCTTTGCCTTAAATTTCTCCCTACTTCAGTTCACTTTCCATTCAACTATCAAAATGATTTTCCTGAAATGAAGAACCAATCATGTTACCCTGTTCCCTTATTCAGTAAATTCTAGTGGATCTCTATTACTCCTAAGATCAAATATAAATTCCTTTATTTGGATTTCAAAACTTTTCAAAACCTGGCTGGCCCCTTCCTACCTTTCCAGCCTTCTTATACCTTAATCCCCTCCATGTGTACTGTCACTGGATCACAGTGTTGGTCCTTGCTCAACACACCATCTCTCAATTCCATGAATCTTCATAGCCTGGAATGTTCTGCCTCCTCATATCTGCCCTACTGGCTTCCTTCAAGTTGCAGCTAAAATCCCACTTTCTGCAAGAAGCTTTTCCTGGTCCCCCTTAATGGCGGTGTCTACCCTCTGATAATGATTTCAAGTTGTCCTGTATATGTATGTCTGGTTTGTATATAGTTCTTTGCATATTGTCCCTCCTCCGTTGATCACAAATTCTTTGAGGGAAGAGACTGTTTTTGTCTTTCTTTGTAACCTCAGGGTTTAGCACAATGCCTGGCACATAGTAAGCACTTAATAAATACTTGTCTATTTGACTTTGCATGTTTCCATTAGAAGAAGCTGAATTAAGCCAAGTTTGTCAGTCTCCTCTTTGTTTCTAGAATCATAATTTTAGAGGAGAAGGGCACTTTTGAGACCATAGGATCATGAATTTAGAGTTGAAAGGGGCCTTTAGAGGTCCTCTAGCCCAAAGTCCTCATTTTACAAATTAAGAAATTGTGGCTCAATGGGCGTAAGTTACTTTTTCATGGTTGGCCAAGTAGTAAGTGACAAATCGAGGCTTTGAAATCAAGTTTTCCATCTCCAAATCCAGTACTCTTTCCACTATACAGTGCCACCTCTGTGATAATTTCGTCCAGCCTCCAGCATTAAATTGAGATAATTTCATCCAGATCCCTTCAACTGTCCTTTCTGTTGTTAACAGGGCTTGTTTCAAATGAAGTTTATAGAGATGAAGTGACTTGCCCAAGGTCGTACAGTTAGTTAGTGGCAGAGCTGGATCAGAAATGAAACCTCTTGGCTCCAAGTCCAAGGCTTTTTCCAAGTCCATCATGATGCTTCCAAACTCTTTGACTGAGGAATTGTTGCATTGGTTTCTGTATTTCAAGACCATTGCTTTTTTACTTCAACATATTCCATTCACCCTTACATTTTGGAGGTTGTCTCCTTCACTTTCCAGGTAGAAAGCTTCCATTGACTTGTGACTCACTTTTCATGATATTGATTCAAAGGTTCCAAAGAATGACCTTAGTTGAACCAATTACATATGCTTAAGGCCCCACGTAGAAACTCTGATTATTGATAAAGCCTTCCGGCAGATAAAAGAGGCAATGTGAAGTCATCATTACTTTATGATGCTTCCCTATATAAACTGTATTATACAATTAAATATCTTGTCATTTTTAATTATATTATTATATCTGAATACATTGATGTACCAAAATTTATTTGACCATTCCTCTGCTGTTAGCTATTTGGGTCACTACCAGTTTTATACAATTAAAAATAATGCTGCTATAGAAATCTTTGATTTTATTTTTGTTATTTTTACCATGTTTTGTTGTTTTGGGCCTGGTGCAATAAACAGAAATGCTGGATTTGGAGTCACAGGTATTGGATTCAAGTCCCAACTCTGTGACTTCCTGTATGACCTTGGGAAAGTCACTTAGACTTCTTCCTTGTATCGTGGAAGGATGTTATGGTTGGAGGTACTGGAAGTCTCACTGTACCTACCATTTTCAACTTTCAGAAACTACTAACAGTAATTTTGCTCCTTATATGTTTCTGTGCATATCCTTTGTTCCTAGCCTTGTGCACAACAATAAAACTGAAGTCCTGGCCTATTTTGGCAGCATCCCCGAGCTGGAGAATGACAGTTGGCAATATGGCAATAACCATCAGCATCCTGTTCATCAAGTAGCTGGAATGTGCCAGAATGTAATTGCCATCAGATTTGTGTAGATGGAGGGCTTGCTTACATCCAGCAACAGGAACCCTTTCATCTGTATACATCTAGTGAATGTATTCTGTGTGCTTTCTCTGTTCTATTGCTGTCAGGTGGTTTCCAAAGGGTACTGCTGCCTTAGGGGCCAAGGAATAGCTCTAAGGGGGGCCATGGCTTGACCCCAAGGGTGCGTGATTAAAGAATTAGAAGGTGGGAAGATGAGTCATATCCCAATCTTCAAGTAGGAATTGAGGCACCCCCTCAGTCATCTGTGGGTTTATCTCCTACATGAATACCCCACCTCCTTCATTATTCCCCTTCTTTACCCCTTCCTGCTTCTATCTTCCCATGTAGCTATCCTGGGCATAAGTCCCCCAAAATCCAATATAGCCTAATCCAACCTAGGTACCCCCAGCTCCCTATCATCTTGTGGCTGCCCCAGGTCCCTCCCGATGGGCAGATTTCTTGCTTGAGGAAGTGCCTGGTGATTAACTCCTCCCCTGTCCCTTCACACACACATACACACACACACACTTTTCGTTTTTCAGTAGGAAAGAGTAAACAACAGGAAATAAGCAGGAATAGGTGAATTGAGGTTACATTATCTCCCCCCCCCAAATCCATTCCTCTCCTGATGTTCCCTATTTCAGCAAGGGCACTACCATCCTTCCAGTCTCCTAGATTCTCAACCTCCTTGTTATCTTTGGCTCTTCACTAGACTGAAACTGCTCCTTCCAAAGTTTCCAGAGATCTCTTAATAGTCAAAAATGATGATCTTTGCTTCATCCTCATCTTTTTTGACCTTTCTGTAGCATTTGACGTTATTTACCACCATATATTCTTAGATAAATCCTCTCTCTTTTCATGGTTGGCTTAACATTGCTCCTTCTTGGTTCTCTTCCTTTTCATTCCTTCCATCTTCCTTTAATGGATTTGATATGTGGATTTAGGGGAACTGGAATTTCAGCTCTGTGACTGATAAATAAAGTGTTTTAAATGGAAAAAAACCCAAGCTTCCTTTGATGGATTATCATCCATATCCCATCTCCTGTGAATATCCTTCAGGATCCTGTCATAGGCATTCTTTTTTCTCCATCCTTCTTTTACTTGGTATATTCATCAGCTCCCATGAGTCTATTTATTATCTCTATGCAAATGACTACCATATATATATCTAACACTTATCTCTCTTCTGAACTATACTCCCACATTACTACCCAATTCTACCCATTAGACATTTTGAACCTGATGTCCTATAGGCATCTCAAACTCAACATGTCCAAAACAGAACTCAATACCTTTTCCCTTGAACCTAATCTTCTTATGAATATTCCTACTTCTGTTCAGGGTACCACCATCCTTTTGGTCTCTGTTCAGGGTACCACCATCCTTTTGGTCATATGGTTTTGCAACCTTGGTGTTATCCTTTACTCCTCATTTTCCCTTACCACATATCCAATCAGTTACCAATCCTCTTGTTTCTACCTTTGCATTTCTTGCATCTGTTTTTCCCCCTCTACTCACACAAGCACTTCAGGCCAGGGCCTCATTACATGTTGCTTGGATTACTGCCATAGCCTTCAAATTGGTTTCTCAGTTTCATTTCTCTCCCTTTCCCAATTTGTCCTTCGTCCAACTCAGCAGACTGATTTTTCCTAACGTACAGACCTAATAATGCACGTATGCCATTCTTCTACTTACTAAATTCCAGTGGCTACCTATTGACTCTGGGATCAAATAATATTTCATTTTCTTTGATCCTTTTAAAATTTCTATTTTAAGTTTTTATAATGTAATTAATGCAGTAGCACATATTTATAATTTGTAAATAAGTAAATTTACATAGAATGTTCATGTACCATTTCCCCCCCCATCTGTACTGAAAGGGGTGTGTGATCAAAAAAGTTTGAAGACCTTAGCCATATTCTATGCATTAATGGATCAATGGTTTTCTGAGTAAATAATTAAGATGTAATTTTACCACCAGAATAGGTCAATATGTACATAATGACCAACCTCACGCAACCAATGCATGTACTGAAATAAACGCTTGAATGATAATCTACAAATACCGTTCTTTCATGTCAGCTGTTGATCTGGGGAGGTAGTTCCACTTCATATAGTGAAAACAAATGATAATTTCTTAAGTTCCTTTCTACATGATTTGGGAAACAACTGTATTTTATATGCCAGTCGTATAGCCTACATTGCTATTTGTTGGGTATCTCAGGATATAGTTGAGCTGCTGTACTCCATGTCCAGCTCTTGTCTTGCTTTCCATAACACTAAAGAAAATAGGTTGTCAATTATTAACCAGCAAGGGAGTAATAATATATAATTTGTCCACCAGGTGGCACTATACTCAAGCCCCAGCCAAATGGCTTCACTAATGGCGCATGAGGATGACTTCTCTGTTGGGCCTCCAAGTCTAAAGGGTGAAGTATCTTCACTACTCACCAGCATGCTCAACCTGAAAACTCTTAAGACTATGTCCCTCCCACAGCCTGAACTCCATGGGCTATTCATGACATGGTGGCATTGGCTCCAAATTCAACATCACTATCATCATCATCACCATCTTCTTCATCATCATTATCACCATCATCTTCATCATCATCATCATCATCATCATCATCACAGTTAGGAATTGATATAGCACTTTTTAAGTCTTCCAAAGTGCTTTACAAATATCTCATTTGATTCTCCCGACACCTGTAGAAGATAGGCACTATTATTATCTCTGTATTAGTTGAGAAAACAGACAGGCAGAGACTAAGTGACTTGCCCAGGGTCACACAGCTAGTAAGTACCTGAAGCCAGATTTGAATTTACGTCTTCCTGACCCCCAGTCTAGTGCTCTATCACTGTGCCACCTAGCTGCCTACATTGGTCTAGAGGTATAAAAATGAAATACCTCTCCAAATTATTGGAGACTTGTGGGAAATCTCCATTTGTCTTTGCCTCTGTGCTCCCTACTTTCCTCCTCCCCCTCTTTGGTGCCTGAATCAAATAGTGGATTGGAAGTTCTCCCGAGTGCAGCAAAATAGTAAAAAGAAACCTTCGGGTATGTATGCCCACATAAAGCTATTCTCCATGATGTCTCACTGATCTATTTCCCCTGTCAGGATTTTGATTTTGCAATAGTAAGATGCCATCGTAGAAGCACATGTCATATAGTCTAATAGGAACATTTCCTTGATGAACATTTTTTGAAAAGAATAATTGGATAATATTAAAGTCTTCCTAAAAGTTGCATTTGTATTTAAGAATGATCAAGTTTCCCCTTTGCCAGCTTTATCTGGAAATTATTATTTTTCTAAGTATGCTAAGTGCACCTATATATGCAGGATATATATACGGGGAGAAGTGAACAACATTGGGCATAAGAGTGTTACAGGAAAAGTGTTATGTTCTTAGGACCATTACAAATGAAATGAGTTCTTGCAGATTCCCACATTTCACAGTAAAGAACTACCATGCCAAAAGAACCTACTTATGTGGTGGCCCTTGATGCCTAGCTTGGCACATATCTCAAATGTTTATTGGCTAGTGTTCTTTTTTTTTAAGTTACACTAAAGATAATGAACTTAGAACAATTGTGAGATGATTCTGTTTTTCATTGATTTTAGTAACAAGTCTTTAAAAATTAAAGATGCTTACACTGCCCAAGATTTAAAGTGTTAGAAATAATAGAAAATATACCTATAAGTCCATAAAGATAACTATCTGTAGTTTCCTTTGACATGCCATGGTTCAGTAATCAAAGAAGTCTCTGCTGTATGTTCCAGGGGACTGTATCTGCTCCATGTCCCCCACCCCCATTCCAAGGGGCAAGAGTTTTTGTTTTGCCATGAGCATTGAAGAATACATTTCTCTGCCTAAACACATCTTTCCACTTTTCCTAAATATATAGAATAGAATAGAATAAACATTTATTAAGTGCCTATTATGTGTCAGGCGCTGCGCTAAGCACTTCACAAATATTATCTCATTTGAAATATATGATATGACATATGCATGCCTTATATGTGACATATACATATGACTTTCCTCTGGCTCTCTAGAGGGCAGAGAACACCAGACTCTTCTGGAAACCTGGGGGCAATTTTATAATTGACAGAGGTGGTGAGCAGCATTTCATTTAACTCCCATATTGACCATTCTCAGGCTGTTCTTCAAGTGGTGTCACCCACCACCCTCTTTACTTAGAGAGTGATAGCTCTGCTTCCACTAAGTTCCATTGTCTGTCAAGATCCTTGGTATGCCAGCTTCCCTGACAAAAAAGCCTTCAGTCAGTACCAAGAGGCACAACCCTCAGAATGACACTGAAGAAGGGCAGTTAGGTGGCACAGTGGATAAAGCACCGGCCCTGGAGTCAGGAGGACCTGAATTCAAGTTCCGTCTGAGACCAGATACCTGACACTTGCTAGCTGTGTGACCCTGGGCAATTCACTTAACTCCCAATCGCCACACAAACAAACAACAAAAAAAAGAATGGCATTGAAGATATGGGAATTTGTTTTGCTTGACCATGCATATTTATTACAAGGGTTTGGTTTGGTTTGATTTTCTAGTTGGTGGTGAGTAGGAGGGAGAAAAAAAATAAATGCTTGATAACTAAAAGAGTAATAAAATTTAATGAAAAAAAAAAGAGTGGTATTGAAGGCAATATCTCCAGCAAGGTTTCCTGGGGTGATTACTTCAGCCTAATCAAACTGAGTGTTCTCTATACCAGTCAAAGATACCAAGGAGCCAAGGTCTCAATATTTTGCCAGTTTATAAAAAATCATTTAGCCAAATCATTTTGAGTCTCGTTTTGCTTGTCTCTTGTTTGCCCTTGGCCTCTTCAGAGTGGTTGCGATAACCTATTCCTTACTATTGAGTAGCTTGATACTGTTAATGTGAAGGAGGTGGACAGTGAAGGAGGTTTCCACAGGAGAAGGTCTGAAAGAATCTGGTGCTGTTAACCATCCACACAGATAGCCCTGTATCATGGGTTGGGGTCCCTTTTCTTCTTTATAAGAGCAT
Organism: Vombatus ursinus; assembly: GCF_900497805.2. Classification (NCBI taxonomy): domain Eukaryota; kingdom Metazoa; phylum Chordata; class Mammalia; order Diprotodontia; family Vombatidae; genus Vombatus; species Vombatus ursinus. Next base: position 18,181,479 of record NW_020954596.1, on the reverse strand, counting down.
GAACTTGAATCATCCCTAGCATCTAGAACAAAGCCAGACACACAGTAGCCACTTAATAAATGCTTGTCGATTGACTGATGGGACTTTGAATTAGCTTTATGATACATTCTATTCCAAGCACTAGAGCTATTCTTCAGCCTTTTTCTCTTGGCCCATTCCCAGATGGATCTCATTTTCCCCCTTAGCCTGTTCAGCTTCTGATTCTACCTTTGACTTTTCTTTGGCTAGCTTAGCTAATGGACTGAGTGGTGGTTACCCCACTGTTCTTTAATTCTGGCTATCATCCATGCTGCTCTCTAGTGCCCACTGTTTAAACTGCCCCTTCCCCATCAGTGAGATAATTCTCATCATCTTACAAAGTCATGGTGGAAATCCCTGAATGAGAGGTCTGGCAATAGTATTCCTCTAACATGGAACGGGAAAGCCATTCCTTCCCCAACCCCATGCTCCCAACCCTGTACCAGTTTTAACACGTTTGCCATATTTCCTCCTGCAGAATCTCTTTGCTCAAACCCTCCTTACTACAGTATCATACTGCATCCATTTGAACAACCTGCTTCATTATTGTGGCTGGAGCCAAGGAAGAGATTAGCAAATTCACCACAAGTCTATTGGATCAAGCTGTTTATTTGACAGGAGAAGGTGTAACATCTGCTGTATGATGACTTCTGGATCTCAGGATTCCTGAATGTTGGCATGTGTGGAAGGAGAGATGCCATAGGAGCATTCATCATGTAGAAGGTTGCTAGGCACAAATACTGAATTGCTGTCTATCTTGAGGTGACCCAAGGGCTTGAGTTTAGATGTGGGCTTTTTGTACAAGTTATCACACGTCTTTTGTACAAGTTATCACACGTCTTTTGTACTAATCAGTTGATAGCATTAAGGAATGGCCCAATGGGAATTATGCACTGCAGCTGACCATGCTTGGGTAAGCATTAATGTTTGTACAATGACACCCGGGAAATCTTTTATTATCTAATCAGTGTTTAGCAAAGGAAACAGCTGATTTGTGCAAGTGTTGAATTCTCAGAATATGAGCTGGAGGCAGATATTTCAAGACAAAAGGAGTTATTTTTTAAAAATCTTTTTTAATCTAAAAAGAGTTTTATTAAAAATTTAACAGTGAACATTAATACAACTAGTCTTGCTTAATGATTATTTACAGTATAATTATTAGAAATTTCACTCCATAAAAATGGAGTCATTCCTGCTAAGCCCTATCAGGATTCTTATTCATTCACTCTTATTTCCTCATATGTTCATAGTTAGTGTGCATGTGTTCCATTCTTCTAATTCTGCTTTTTTTTTTTTGCTTTGAAATATTTCACTTTCCATACTTTTGGATTCCTCATACTTGCTGGTCTTAAGAACATTATAGTATTCCATTACATTAATACTTATTTGACCATTCTTCAAGAACAATTCTCTTTTTTTGTGAAGAACAATTCTTATTCACACAAAAGAGACAGCTGATCAACAGCAGTTTGCATGTACCTATACAGCCTAGGCCAAGATCATGGCTATAAGACAAGAAAATAAGAGCAGGAGTGAGGAGAGTGAGCTTTGGAGATCCTCGTTGGTGATAGGAAAGCCTCAAACTTATCCTATTACTGCCTTCCCCCCCCCCCCCCCCCCCCCCCCGCCGCCTTCCCTGCCTCCTTCCCCGCCCCCAGTGTGATTTCCTTCACGGAAGTAGCAGAGAATGGATGGGTTTTTACCACCAAGGAACTAGAGTGGATATGAGAGAAGTTTAAACAGTGACCTGAAAAGAATCCAGTGGAGGGCACAGTCCAATGGAACCAATGCAGAGTATCTCTATGCATCAGAGTTCTAATGACTTATAGAAGACTATTTCTGTAAAACCAGTTAAATCAGTTAGAAATCCCAGATAAAGACTATTCTTTGTTGGCCAGTCAACAAACACTTATGTGCCAGACACTGTGTTAAGTGTTGGCGGTATAAATAAAGGCAAGACTATGGTCTTTATTCTCAAGGAGCTAATCTTTTTTTTAATAGTGTTTAAATTTTCAATTACATGTAAAGAGAATTTTTAACATTAATTTAAAAAAATTGTTACTTCCAAATTTTCTCCCTCTTTCCCTCCCTCACCTCCCCCCTCCCTCAGATGGTAAGCAATTTGATATAGGTTATAGATGTGCAATCATGTAAAACCATATTTCCATATTAATCATGTTGTGAAAGGAGAAACAGACCAAAAGGAAAAAAAAACACACAAAAATTAAGGAAAGTAAAAATAGTATGCTTCAATCTGCATTCAGACTCCATAGTTCTCTCTCTGGATGTGGATAGCATTTTCCATAAAGAGTCTTTTGGAATTGTCTTGTATCATTGCGTTGCTGAAAACAGCTAAGTCTATCGTGGTTGATCATCGCACAATGTTGCTGTTGCTATGTATAGTGTTCTCCTGATTCTACTCACCTCAATCAGCATCAGTTCATGTAAGTCTTTCCAATTTTTCTGAAATCCACCTGCTTGTCCTTTCTTATAACACAGTAGTATTCCATTACATTCATATACCACAACTTGTTCAACCATTCCCCAGTTGATGGGCATCCTCTCAATTTCCAATTCTTTGCCACCACAGAAAGAGCTGCTATGAATATTTTTGTACACGTGGGTCCTTTTCCCTTTTTATGATCTCTTTGGGATACACATCTAGTAGTGGCATTGCTGGGTCAAAGGGTATGCACGGTTTGATTGCTCTTTGGGCATGGTTCCAAATTGAAGGAGCTAACATTCTAATGGGGGAAACGACGTCCTTTTACATACAAGATACATACAGTGTTAAGTATAAAGTAAGCTCAGAGGAAAGGTACTAGAGGGGGAGAGTGCGATGGGGAGCAAAGGCAGGAACCAGGAAAAGTTTCCTGTTGTTGATGTTCAGTCATGTCTGACTCTTCATGATGCTATTTTGGGTTTTCTTGGCAAAGATATTGGAGTGGTTTGCCATTTCCTTCTCCAGCTCATTTTATGGGTGAGGAAATTGAGGCTAATAGAGTTAAGTGACTTGCCCAGGGTCATACAGCTAGTAAGTGTCTAAGGCCAGATTTCAACTCAGGAAGATGAGTCTTCCTGACTCTAGGCCCAGAGTTCTATCTACAGAAGGTAGAATTTGAACTGAGTCTTCAAAGAAAGCCAGGGAAACCAAGAGTCAGAGGTGAGGATGTAGATCATTCTAGCATGGGGGATAGCCAGTATTACATGCATGGCATTGGGAGGTGGTGTGTTAAGTGTGAGGAACAGCAAGAAGGTCTGATTGGATTGATTATAGATTTTATAAAGAGTAGTAACATGTAAGAAGACTATAAAGCCAGGAAAGGACCAGGTTGCAAAGCAGATTTTATATTAGGTAGCAAGGAATCCCTGGAGTTTATTGAGTGTAGATTGATGTAGTCAGATCAGCACTATAAGAAAATCACTGTGGGAGTTGCAAGCAGGGCAAATCGGTTCTGGGAGACATTTGAGGAAAGGAATCTAATTAGGATGCTATTTCTTGGTGAGAGATGTTGAGTTAGGGTGGTGGCTATGTGAATCAAGAGGAGGGAATATGTATGAGAGAATGTAAAGGTAGAAATGAGATCTGACAACACATTGTATATGAAGGTTGAGGGAGAGTAAGGGGTTGAGGATGATGCTGAGATAGTAAGCTTGGGTCACTGGGATAATGGTGGTGCTCTCAATGGTAGTAGGCAGGCAGAGAGGCAAGAGACATTTATTAAACGCTGTGGGCCAGGCACACTGGGGATATAACTAAAAGTAAAAAGAAAGACAGTGTTTGCCCTCGAGTAGTTAACATTCTAATGGGAGAAGATAACACACAAAAAGGGATGTAGAGGGATAAAGGTATCCTAGCTGTGGTATGAAGTTGAAGTAGTACAGTGAGGAGGAGAATAAAGGTTTGCCAGCATGGGCCCCTCTCCAAAATGGAGGCCTGCAAGGATTTCGCCAGTGGAAGAAAGGGGCTGGCGTGGTAGATGGATGTTCCAGGGTGGAACTGCAAGTGAGGCATTGTATTGAAGTCCTGAAAATTGGAAGCCGGGAGAGGAAAGTGGAAAAGAGAGGATTATTTTGGAGGAAAAATAATGAATACTATTTTAGACATGTTGAGTTTGAGATGGTTATGGTATATCCAATTTAGGATGTCCAAAAAACACTTAGCAATGCTGGACTGGAGCCGTAAAGATACATTAGGCCTAGATATCTAGATCTTGGAATCATCTGTATGAAGATGATAGTTGAACCCACAGAACCTGATGAAGTCACTAAGTGAGCAAATATAGAGGGAAAAGAGAAATGGATCTAGAAAGTGGCTGGTAGACATCCAGAGTTAGTGGGTATGAATTGTATGAAAATCCAAGAAAGACTGAGAAAGAACACATTGCGACAGGTAGGAGAAGAACCATGAGAGAACAGTGCCACAAAAATGTAGAGAGGAAAGGGCATCCAGGAGGTGATTTATGGTGTCAAAAGTTGCAAAGAGGTCAAGAAAGATAAAAATTGAGAAAAGGCCATTAGATTTGGCAATTAAGAGATCATTAGTAATTTTGGAGAGAGCAGTTTGAATTGAATGATGAGATCAGAACACATACTGTAGAAAGTTTAGAAGAGAGTGAGGCAGGAAATGTAAGCATCAAGTGTAGCTAGATGGACTTTTAAAGTAGTTTAGCTAAAAAGGGAAGTCAAAACAGGACAATAGCTAATTGGGATGGTATAATTTAGTGAGATTTTTTTTTTAAAGATTTGGGTACTTTTGTAGGTATCAGGGAAAGAACAAGTAGACAGGAAAAGAATAAGGAGAGAGAGACAGACAGACAGACAGACAGGCACAGACACAGATACAGAGACACAGAGACACTGAGATGGAGACAGACAGAGACAAAGACAGAGAGAGATAGACACAGAGAGACAGAGAGAATGATAGTGGGTAAAATCCGAGAGAATATGGGAGAGGATGGAATAAAGGATATATGTGGAAGGATACGTGTGGATGGAGTTGTGTGTACCTACTCCCATAAAAGATAAATTTTCCTTGCAGCCAGTTCCCCAGTGGGAGTTGGCAAAGGAGGGAGGGAGTCAAGTTCCTTAAGGAGATGGGTTTAATAGATTGGAGGGAAGAAAGGGATGAGCTTTGCCATACATTAGGACCAACCAGCATGAAAGGGGCACAACACTTACACAGGCATACCTCAGAGATATTGTGGATTCAGTTCCAGACCACTGCAATAAAGCAAATATCATAACAAAGTGAGTCATGAATTTTTTGGTTTCTGAGTGCATATAAAAATTATATTCATGCTATACTGTAGTCTATTAAGTATGCAATAGTAATATGTCTAAAAAACAAATACTTAAATCTTGATGAATGGTCTGTCAAATAGATAAGGGGCTGCTAGACACTGGAAGCCAGGCTACCTTCATACCAGAGGACACTGATGGGTCTAGAGAGCCTTTTTAAAGGATTGCATAGCTCATTTCCTGGAGTGAGGAAGGGGCTAGAAAAGGTGCCCTAAAAATTGTCTGCTTTACCTAACCTAATTCTGGCTTACTAACTGCAGCAGGCAGGGATCCTATGCTGTGGTCGAAACACATAAAAATGTACAAAAACCTTTGTGAAGAAAACCCACTCAACATTGGTACATGGCATGTGGATGCACTTATGACCAACAAGAAAACCAGTAGACCTGAAAGACAAGTGTCTCTTGTTTCAAGAGAACTCAGTAGATATTGCATCCAAATAGCAGCCCTGAGTGAAACAAGGCTGGCAAATGAAAGCCAGCTTACTGAAATTGGAACTGGATACACATTTTTCTGAAGGAGAGCACCATGAAGCTGATGTAGGTTTCACAATCAAAGCTTATCTAGTCAACAAGCTTGTATGCCTCCCAAATGGAGTAAACAACAGGCTCATGACAATATGATTGCCACTTTCAGGAAAGCACCACACCACCATCATCAGTGCATATGCTCCCACTAGGATGAACCCTGATGAGGTCAAAGAAAAATTTTACGAAGACCTGGAGAGCATCATCATTAATATGTCAAAAGAGGATGAATTTGTTATTCTGGGTGACTTTAACACCAGAATAGGAACAGACTACCAGACATGGTAGGGAAGAATGGAGTTTGAAATAGAAATGGCAATGATAACTTACTGCTGAAGACCTGTACATCTCATAACCTTCTCATGACCAACACTGTCTTCTGATGACCTAAATGCAATAAAACTTCATGGATGCACCCTTACAGCAAACACTGGCATTTAATAGACTATGTCATTGTAAGGAGAAGGGACAGACAGAATATGAGAGTAACAAAGGCAGTGTGTGATGCAGAGTGCTGGACTGATCACAGACTTATCTTCTCTAAGCTAAATATTTACATTCAACAAAAGCAGAGCCCCAAGGCAAGATGACTACCAGAAGACTTAATGTCAACAGATTAGAGTGCTTCTCCAAGCATGAACAGTTTGTTGCTAACTTGGAGGGAAAGCTGAGCCAAAGCACGGTCAACAACAGTGGAGCAAGAAAGGAGTGGGTAGTTTTCAGAGATGTACAGGACAGCATTTATTCATCTGGGCCAGAACATTCACAAACATCAAAATTGGTTTGATGCAAATGATGGGGAATTCAGAAGTTGCTAATAAAGAAAAAAGAACCTCACAAGATCTACCAACAGGATAGTTCATCCATCTCTAAGAAGGTAGCATTTAAGTCCATCGAAAGTAAAATGCGAGTGAAGCTTAAGAAAGATGCAAGATTCTTGGTTCAGTAAGATAACAAATGAAATTCAGTTTTATGCTGATACTAACAATCCAAAGCACTTTTATGATGCCCTGAAGACTATGAGCCAAAAACATATGGTGCATCTCATCTACTCAGAGCTGATGGAACCACATTGATCAGTGATAAGGACGTAATCCTGGAGAGATAGGCTGAACACTTCCATAGTGTTCTCAACAGACCATCATCAACCAATGTTGTTTATCTCAGTTTGAAGTCAATTATCTCAGGTTGAAGTCAATTCCTCTCTAGGCAAACTTTCACCTGAAGCAGAGGTTTTGAACACCATTAGGTTCCTCTCATATATCAAAGCACCTAGTACTGATTCTATTCCAGCTGAGATTTACAAGGCAGAGGTTCCACTGCACATGCAAAAGTTGACTGAGATCTTCCAGTTTATATGGCAAGAGATGATTAACCCTCAGGAGTTCAAGGATGCCTCTATCATTCATCTCTATAAAGGAAAAGGAAATAGGTTGTCCTGTGACAATGGGAGGAGAGGTGTCTCTCTCTTAGTCATTGCCACCAAGATTCTTTACGGAGTCATCCTTAATAGGCTGATCCTTCACCTGGAAGATGGTCATCAACCTGAGAGCTGGTATGGCTTCAGAAAGGGTCAAGGAACAATTCATCTGGTGTTTGCTGCCTGACAACTCCAGGAGAAATGCCAGAAGTAGAACAGAGCTCTCTGTACACAATGTTCATCAACTTGACCAAGGCCTTTGATACTGTCAGTCATGAGGGATTGTGAAAGATCATGGCAAAATTTGGATGTCCAGAAAAGTTCATCAGTATTGTATGCCGGTTCCATGACAGAATGCTCATATGGGTTCTCAATAATAGATGATCTTCTTGAACTTTCCCAGTCACAAAGTGATGCAGGGCTGTGTGCTTGTTCCTTGTTTTTAGCATGATGTTTTCAGCAATATTGTCAGACTCCTTCAATGAGGATGAAAATGGCATCAAGGGCAGTTATTGTACTAATGGGAAATTATTTAATGTGAAAAGGCTTCTAGCTAAAACTAAAGTGGAAGGAGAGTTGGTGCACAACTTTTTGTTTGCAGATGATTGTGCACTCAATGAAGCCTCTGAGGCTGACATGCTATAGAGTATGGATCGATTCTCTGCTATTTGTGCTAACTTTGGCCTGACAATTAACACCAAGAAAACAGAGGTTCTTCACCAGCCAGCATTTTGCCATCTATACTTAGACCACTGATTACAGCCAATGGAGAGATCTTGAATGCTATGGATAAGTTCACTTACTTTGGCAGTATACTTTCTAGGGGTATTTTTTGTTGTTGTTGTTGTTGTTTGTCCTTCTTTCTCATACTTTTTTTAGGTAAAGCAATTGGGGTTAAGTGACTTGCCCAGAGTCACACAGCTAGTAAGCATTATGTGTCTGAGGCCAGATTTGAATTCAGGCCCTCCTGACTTCAGGGTCGTGATCTATCTTCTGCATTGTCCTTCATTCTCAAAGAGGGCCAATGATATCAGGAGGGTGATATCTTCACTTGCAAGTGAATTGGATTTAAGTGAGGCAGGGCTGTGCAAAGTCATCAGCCTCACTCTCTTTTCTGGAGTCATCTGGGTCCAATGGCAAGACACAGGTCATGATGACTGGAGATGATCCCCTAGGGATGTACACATAGATGATGAGGTTTACACATGCATTGCCAGAGCTAGCTCAGTGTTTGGGAACCTCCAAAGGAAAGGGTGGGAGAGAAGAAGTATTAGGTTGTCCACCAAACTAAAAATCTACAGAGCCATTGTGCTGATCCAATGGTTGTATGCCTGTGAAACCTGGACAGTATACCAGCACCATACCAGGAAACTTAATCACTTTCATTTGAATTGTCTTAGGTAGATTCTGAAGATCACCTGGCAGGATAAGGTACTAGACACTGAAGTCATTTCATGAGCTGAGCATCTAAGCATTCAAACTTTACTGCAGAGATCACAACTAACTCCAGTAGACTGGTGAAGTAGTCTGAATGTCAAATACTTATTTGTCTGAAAGACCATTTTATGAAGAATTCACACAAGGCAAATGCTTACATGGATACTGGGAAAGGGGATTCAAGGACATTCTCAAGGTCTCTCTGAAGAACGTTGGAATAGATTGTGAGACATGGGAGACACTGGCACAGGACCGCCCAGCATGGCATGCCTGCATCAAAGAAGGTGTGAGCAAAACAGAACTGCAATAGCTCAAAAGAAACGCAAGATGTGCAAATTTAGAGACATTTCCATTCCAACTATTCATATGGTGCTTGACTTGTGGTGGAGGCTTCCAAACTTGTACTGGTCTGATCAGCCACAGTCAGACACACTGCACACTGACCCTGACATCATGATGTCATTTTGGTCCTCTATGAGCACAAAGAACTACAACCAACCAACCAAGGTTGCATACTTCCTCATTAGTCCTCTGAAATCATGGTCAGTCATTGCATTACTCAGGGTTACTAAGTCTTTCAAAACTGTTTGATATGACAGCATTATTGTTATTGCATAATGGAGTATTTTCCTATACCAACTCTCTGTAAAGCAAATGGAACATGGCAGGATGAGGAAGGAGTATTGCACCTGGTAGCTTACAGTAGACTGAAAGGAACTGAACAAAGTCATATTGCCTATCCATTCTTCTATTTTCTTTTTTTGCATGGCAATTGGGGTTAAGTGATTTGCCGAGAGTCACACAGCTACTAAGTGTTATGTGTCTGAGGCTGGATTTGAACTCAGGACCTCCTGACTCCATGGCCAGTGATCTATCCACTGCACCACCTAGCTTCCCCCATTTTTCTATTCTTAACCTCATCATTATAGTGGACTGGATAGCCCAGGTCCAGGATAAGTGGTATGGCATTGATGAGATAGTGTTAACTATGTTGGATGAAGCCACAATTGCAGAGGTACCTAAATTGGTTGTTGGCCTATATGAAAGACAAGGCGTAGGAAGTTAACCCTAAAAATGGCAAAGTCTTATCTACTTAGTCAAGTTTTAGGGAATGCAATAGATGTAAGATCCCAGATAATTCTGGACACAGTCTGGAATAATATTCTGACACTTGCTTCCTTCTAAAATGGAAGCCCAGGGGATAATTGAACTTTTTGGACATTTTTGGAAAACCCACATCCCCCACCTAGGTGTACTGAGATGCCCCATTTATGCGGTTACTATACCATTTTGAAGAGCATTTACTCACCTGCTAGTAAGCCTTAGTTGTTATTAAATGGTTAACAAGGTTATACCATGCTCATTTACCTAGAATTACTTTTTTTGAGTTAGGTGATAAAAGCTGGTCCCTCTAACAATATGAGTAGGGCACAGGAGTCATCAATTGTTAAACTGAAATGGTCATTCAATATCACACTCTGGATTCCTTTAGTAACTTTCACAATCAGTTTGCAACTCTGCCAGAGACTAAGGCCTCCAATCAGAGTCCTAATGACCCTCTTCCTCTGCTAGCCCAATTGGTCCCCACCTATGAGGATCTGGCTCCTGAGAAATGTTGTTTTTCCTGGCTTACTGATGACTCTGCTCACTACAACAGAGACATAGCAATTGGGCTTCAGCAGTCACTAACTGGTATAGGTAGGATATAGCCTGGGAGATAAGAGATCCTAGAAAGTCCTGCCAGTGGTCTGGCACACAGCTGGCATATGAGGGGCAGGGAAAATAAGATATTCATCTATGCTGATTCCTGTGCCCAATTGAGTGGTCTGGGGCCTAGAGAAAATAGGACTGAGTAATCGAAGGCACTCTCCTTTGGGATCAGGACCAATGGAAGACATTTTGGTGATGCCTCTTCCCATATACAGCCACTTGTGGGGGGGGCATGTTAGGACCCGTCAGACATATCAGATGCTGTCTGCTGCATTAATTAACCAGGTTGATGCACTTAAGAGAATCGGAGAGGTTAAGGAGTAGTTCTATAGCAAATCTGAGAATGGGGCCATGCTGCTATATTGCTGTGTACAAGGAACCAAATGATCTCCCTGAGGATGAAGCAACTACTTTTTTTTTTAACACTTAAATGTTTTTTTATTCCTGAAAGCACAAAAATAAAGTCATCATTTCCATATACATAGTCAAATTAGAAAAAAAGATTCTATATGAAACTGAGGATCTCTATTTTGTACAGCTTGCTTTTATTTCTAAATGTCTAATAAGTTCAACATCTAACTTTCTATTTTTTGTGAAAATCTAACTTTCAAAGTGGTCTTGCTTGTCTGTGACTCTTTCTAGAGGCAGCCTATTGATATGTCTCATGCCAATTCGAATACCTACTTCTGAAAGACTAGTATGGTATGATCCCTACCTACCTCTAATTACACACCTCTGAGCAAGAAAGAGCTTTGTTCTTATTGCAGTTGATGCCTGCCCAAGATATGGTATTGCTGTGCCAGTCAAGTGCACCAGCACAGAAGCCATCATCAATCAATTAACAAGCATTTATTAAGTGCCTACTATGTCCCAGACACTGCGCCAATCATAGGATCATAGGATATTGCTGGGTCAAAGGGTATATCTGTTTTGCATATTGCCAGTCAATGAGTTTGACTTACTTGAGCTAGATGATGATGAGAATGTAAAAGGAGTATTATATAAGATATTTTCTTGCCCTCAAAATGAGTTTATAATCTTGATGGGATAAAAGTAACACATGGGGGAAATTTTACAGAAAAGTTAGGAGCTGAACTGTGCATGAAAAGGGACTTTGTGGATAGGAGAGATCAGTGTGAACACAATTAGTTGAGCAAGGCTGGATGAAATGAGACTTGAGCAGGGCCTTCATGGAGCCCACCTTTTCTTTATTTTGGTAAGGCAATTGGGGTTAAGTTACTGGCCCAGGGTCACACAGCTAGTAATTGTCAAGTGTCTGGCCAAGGCTGGATTTGAACTCAGGTCCTCCTGACTCCAGGCCTGGTGCTCTATCCACTGTGCCACCTAGCTGTCCCTGCTCCTTTTCTTATAGCCTTCCCACCTGCCAGGTATTGGCACTCTTCAAAATTCCCTCCTTGGACAGGCAGTTTTCAGAAAAAGAAGACAAAGTTAATGATAATATGTTCTAAATTACTATTGATTTGTTGTTTAGTAGTTTTCAGTCATGCCCAACTTTTTGTGACCCTATTTGGGGTTTTTCTTGGCAAAGATAGTGGTGTGGTTTGCTATTTCCTTCTCCAGTTTATTTTACAAATGAGGAAACTGAGGCAAACAGAGTTAAGTGACTGGTCCAGGGTTATATAGCTAGTAAGTGTCTGAGACCAGATTTGAACTCAAGTCCTCTTGACTCCAGAGCCAATACTCTATCCATTGTGTCACATATCTGCCCACTATGGATCAGACAAATGCAAATTAAAACAACTCTGAGATATCACCTCATACCTATCAGGTGGGCTAATATGACAGAAAAGGAAAATGACAAATGTTGGAGGAGATGTAGAAAAATCCAACCATTTTAGAGAGCAATTTGGAATTATGCCCAAAGGGCTATAAAACTGTAGATACTCTTTGACCCAGCAATAGCACTTCTAGGCCTGTATCCCAAAGAGATCATAAAAATGGGAAAAAAACCCACATGTACAAACGTATTTATAGCAGCTCTTTTTGTGGTAGCGAAGAATTGGAAATTGAAAGGATGCCCATCATTTGGGAAATGACTAAACAAGTTGTGGTATGTGATTATGATGGAATACTATTTGTGCTATAAGAAATGACAAGCAGAATGGTTTCAGAAAAACTTGGGAATACTTGTATGAGATGATGCAAAGTGAAGTGAGTAGAACCAGGAGAACTTGTAACAGCAATATTATACAGCAATCAACTATGAATGACTTAGCTATTCTGATTAATACAATGATCCAAGACAGTCCCGAAGGACTTACAGTGAAAAATGCTATCCACCTCCAGAGAAAGAACTGATGGAGTCTGAACGCAGACTGAAACATAATTTTTAAACTTTCCTGTTTTTTTTCTTGCAACATGGCTAATATGGAAATGGTTTGCATGATTTCACATATACATTTGATATCACATTTTTTGCCCTCACAATGGGTGGGGGAGGGATAGAAAAGGGGAGAGAGAGAATTCTGAACTCAAACTTTTTAATAAATTAATATTAAAAATAAAAAATAATTAAAAATTAAAGTTAACTGAATTATTAGTTAAAAAACTCTACCATAACAAAATTCCAGCCTTAGCTCTTACCTTCCTCTCTTTACACTCTCTCCTTCAGAAAATGCTTATCTATTCCCATAGTTTCAACTTTCACCTCAATAGAGACGACTCTCAGTGTTACCTCTAGCCCTTGATCTTTCTCTCTCTCAAATTCCAATCTTGCATTCCTAGCTGCTCACAGTACATTTCTCCTTGGACTCCACATATCTAAAACTGAACTCCTTGTTTTTTCCCAAAGCCAGCTCTTTTTCCTGACTTCTTGAATTCTGCTCCCAGGTCATCCTGATAAGGTTGGAAACCACTGAGTCACCTTCAAAATCTTCTTTTCTTCTCCCAACTAATCAGTGACCAAGCTTTTTTTGGTTACTTCTTCCTAAAATATTTCTCATCCCTCCCTCCTTTTCTATACTACAGGACCTTCCTCCTTAAAGTCCTTATAACCTAGTGCATAGCCCAGTAGTATCAAATTCAAATGGAAACTGCATCTCTACAGGCTGCATATTGACTTAGAAAAACACCAATTAACATTATCTATGTTGTATTTTTATTAATTTTGTTAAATATTTTCTAGTTTTATTTTAATCTAGTACTCTATCCACGGCCACCTAGCTGCCCTAAGTGTTTCCTTACCGCATGTCCATATCTACCTCTCAGTCATTTCCACCCTGAAACTTAATCCCTTTTCCATAAGATAGTCTTTGGAATATTTGAGAGCAGCCATCTCCCAAGTCTTTTCTTCTCCAGGCTAAACATGCCTAGTTCCTTCTACCGAACCTCTTCAGTCTTTAGTCTTCTGACCTAGTGTGAAACCTGTTCCTAAATTATATTTCTATCCTTTATCTCCCATTGTGCTCCAAAACAAACTCACTCCTCTCTCCTCAACCTAATTTACTCATTTTCTCCTAAACTCTTGGGCATTTTTCACCCTTTAGTCGCACCCTTTACTTCTGCTAAAATACCCTTCCTTCCTCGTCTCCTCCTGTAGAAATTTTGCCCATCTTTGAATGTCCAATTCAAATCCAACTTCTTCCGTGAAGCTGTCTCTGATTTCTATAGTCAACAGCACGTCCCCATCTTCTCAACTCACAGAATCACAGCATGTTAGAGCTGGAAGGGTCTTCAGTAATTATCTGAGAACTAAAGCATCTAGAACACTTGTTGTACAGAAGGATTAAATTACATGACACTTGAAATCAGTTTCCATACATTGCTGTTATTTCTATACTGGCACATGACATTCTCTTAAGTAGATTTAGAATGCTCCAAGAAGCATTTCTTAAGTTACTGGGATTCAGGATATGATAACATTTAAAAATTTCTAGCCTCAAGGAGCTTACATTCTACTAGGAGGAGAATGCTCCATGTAGACATATATGTTTACTCATGATAATTTGAGGATAGAGAAAGCACAAAAATCTAAGAGGATCAGGAGCAGCTTTCCATAGGAGATAGCACATGATCTGAACCTTGAAGGAAGTTAGAGTTTCTAAGAGGTTTCAGTAAGGAGGGAGAACATTCTAAGCATGGGGTCAGCCTAAGCAAAGGCACAGAGGCCAGGCCAAGTCAACAAGCATTTATTAAATACCTACTGTATGTCAGATACTGTACTAAGAGACAGATGAAATGCTGAATTTGGGGAAAATAGAGAGTTTGGGGGAAATAGGGAAAATAGAAGAGAAGTAATGTGCAGTAAGTTGAAGAGTTTGTATTTTATCCTAGAGGCAATAGGGAGCCATCGAAGGCTCTTGGGTAGAGGAGTCAAAATTGTGCTTTAGAAAGATTATGCAGCTGCATGGGGAATAGATTGGAGAGAAAAGAAACTAGAAGCCCAAAGAATAATTAGGAGGCTATTGCAATTGGGCAGTTTAGAGGGGCTGAGAGCCTGAATGACAGTAATGGTCATGTGAAAGGAGAGAATAGAATGGATGCCAGAGGCATTGTGGAGGCCGAATCAACAAGACTTTGGAACTGTAGATATTGGGAGAGACAGAGAGAGAGAGAGAGAGAGAGAGAGAGAGAGAGAGAGAGAGAGAGAGAGAGAGAGAGAGAGAGAGAGAGAGAGAGAGAGAGAGAGTGTGTGATGGAGAGTGAGAGAGAGAAGAGTCAAAGATGATTCCAAGACTGCAAATCTGGGTAGATGCAGACATTGATGTCTAAGGGAGAATTGGGTTGTGGGGGAAGGGAAAATAATGACTTAGTTTTGGCAGTGTTGAGTGTGAGATATATACAGGTCATCTAAAAGGCATTTGGTGATGTGGGACTGGAGCTTAGAGCAGGTTGTATTTAAAAGTCTGAGCAGGGTAGTGCTAGCAAACCAGCCCTCCAGAAAGAAAGACCCACACGAGTTTAATTAGCATCATTAACATTTTCTTCGTCACTTTCTTAAGTCAACAAAACAGTAAATCAAGTCCTGATTTGTAGCATTTCCTGATATCTAAGGCATAAATGCTCACATTGAAAATTTAACAGTTTGCAAGGAGTCATCTGTATAAAGATAAAAGTTGAACTCAAAAGAGCTGATGACAAGAATCAGGAAAAAAAAGTGTAGAGACAAGAAGGCCCAGGACAGAGCCTTAGATTTTATATCTATGATTAGAGGAAGGGATGGGAATGATGACCTAGCAAAGAAAACTGAGAAGGAAAATAGAAATTTAGAAGGAGAGAGCAGTTTCACTACAAACTCAGGGAGAAAAGAATATTTGGAGAATGGGGGTAGATAAAAGGTACAGAACAGTCAAGAAGGATGAAGGCTGAGAAAAGGCCATCTGCTTTAACAATTAAGAGGTCATTGGTAACATGAGTGGTGGTTATTATATAATAAAATTGGGAGCTAGATTACTCTGGAAAACACTTATAATTTTTTTTGCTTCTTTATCTTATCGTCTCCCTCATCTCTAAGCACTTAGTATAAGGTCTTGCCCGTAGTAGGCACTCCGTGGCATCCTTTGAATTAAGTACATATTAGATGAGATATATAGGTATGATAGGTATTAATACCCCCATTTTACAGATGAGGAAACTGAGACGTGGAGAAGTTGAATGATTTGCCCAAGATCATACAGCTAGCGCTAGTCAATGTCAGAGGCACAAGTCTGATCCAAATCTCCTGATTCCACATTCTATATACTATTTATTATTCCACATTGCCTCTTATAAGGAATAAATGCACTAACTCTATATATAACTCCCAGAAATCTTAACCAGTTCTTCTTATGAAACCTTATTGTCCACATGATTGCAAATCCAGTCAGTGATGATAGAGAACACAGAACCTTAGAGCTGAGTTGGAAATCAAGAGCCATTTGGTCTAAACCATGCTTATACGAGATTTTGGACCAGGATGAGTTGAACTAGCTTTGTGGTTCCCAATCTGTGGACCTCGTACCACCCCTCCCCACCTGGCGATATTAGTCAATATAAAATAGTTTTAAAAATACATTCTAGAGAACACATAAATAGTATGACTCGTATATTTGTTTTACTATATTTTTTTCAATTAGGAGTATTACTGAGTTCATATCAGCCTTTTGCCATTATTCACTTACTTGGGTGGTACGGTACAATGGAAAGAGAACTGGATTCAGATGCAGATTCTGGCTCTGGAATTTTAGACCAATGTGACCTTGGTTCAGTCACCTAACTCGTCCTTCAATTTCATCATCCAAGGTCCCGCCCTGCTCTAAATCCGTGATCCTAAATGCAACTACCATTATGGCAGGGGCCAGCAAAATTTGGGGGAATGGGTTAAAAAGACTGGGAACCACTGGACTAGATAAGGAACCTAAAAATGTCATTTTTTCCTCTCTCCTCTTTGCTCGGGTACATCCTATCTGCAGTTGGACTTGATCTCTGGGAGTCCATGGCTATATGATTCCTCTTTTGGAAGTGGTACAATGTGTATTTTTTTAAGCAATAGGTTTCTTTCTTTCCTCTTGGCTTTTTTCCCCTCCCTGAAAATTGATGGTTCCTTGATTCCTCTTATTTCTCCTCATTGGGTCTTATTCTGGAGTCTGATATTTCATCGCAAGCATAGAGAGGAGGGATTGTGAGGAGACCTTGGCAAAACCGGAGTGATCCATCCCCTAGGAAAAACTCAATCATCTTCAGTGAACACAACACGAGGAGGTGTCCCATTACACCACTGAGGAGACAATGTCTTTTATATTAATTCTGGTTCACTTTTCACACTAAATTAATCTTAATAAACATCTGCTTTGAGTAAAGGGAGTTCTGTGATAATTCAACCATGACCTGTGTAAAAGTCTGAATGACTTTACTTTGCTTTCACAGACTGAAATATTCTTCTTGATTTCATGATCATCAGCATGTTAACATGAGATGATTAATCCCATCAGCCTAACTAACACTGATCTCCTGACAGAAGGAGGAGTGGGTCGGGAATTTCCTAATAGCCTTGGGCAAAAACATCAATAGCTTTAGGAGGTGAACTCATAAATTCATAGACTCAGAGAATCATATTGCTAGAAAGGTACCCTAGAGAGGACCTAGGCCAGTCTCCTCAATTTCTTGATAAGGAAAGTGAGGTCCAGATTGCAAAGTGACTTATCCAAAGTAACACAACTAGTTGGTGGCAGAGAAGACCAGGTCTCTTAACTTACCAAGATAGTTACTTTCTATTTTTTGTTGTTGTTGTTCATTCATTCCAGTCATGTCTGATACTCCAGTTTATTTTATACCTGAAGAAACTGAGGCAAACAGGATTAAGTGACTTGCTCAGGGTCACACAGCCAATAAGTGTCTGAGGGCAGATTTGAACTCAGGAAGAAGAATCTTTCTAACTCCAGGCTGGCACTCTATCCACTGTGCCACCTACGTTATCACAATGTTTATAGAATTAAATTGTTGAATTCTTGTCTAATCAACTGTTATTAACATTTGTTTTCCTTCAAAGGTTTTGGAGTTAATTCAATTACACTCAACTCACTCATTAAACATCTATTATTTAAAAGGCTGAAACTTGAGGCATGGTCCCTTGAGATACTTTAAATAAATAATAGGAGCAACTTGGTAATTGTTCCTTCGATAAACATTTATTAAGCAGTTACTATGTACCAGGCTTTGTGTTAGGTGCTGGGCATACAAAGACAACATGTTGGTTTTTTTTTCAAGTCTGGACCTGAGATTACATTGTGTGTGAAAGATCCTTCTACCAATAGGACCTGAACAGAGAGTTTGCTTGATTTGCCCAGGGTTACATAATTAAAGGAGGACCTTGAACTGCTGGGTTTTTCTGATTCATTGTTTGGCCCTCTATCCACTAGACCAGGAGTTGGCAAACTACAGTATGTAAAAACTATTTTTATGAAAACACGATTCTTAGCTCAGAGCCCCCATAAAAAAACATGAAGGGGCAGGATTTGGACCTTGGCCATGGTTTGCTGCCCCCTGTACTAGACCATAGATGCCAAACTAGAAGGGAACTCAGAGGCCATGCAGTTCAACCCTTCACTCTCCAGATGAGGAAACTGAGGCCCAGGGAGGTTGAGTCAAGAGTGGGATTTGAACCTGAGTCCTCAGACTCTAGAGCCAGGGCACTTTTCATTTTTCCTTGGGGTACTACTACACGTCTATCCTACAAGGAAAGAGGGAAACAAGTGTTTATTAGGTGCCAGACACTGTCCTAAATGCTTTATAAATATGAGCTGATTTGATCATCACAACAACTCCAAGAGGTAGATGTTATCATTTTCCTGATTTCACAATTGAGGAAACTGAGACAGACAGAGGTTAAGTGACTTGCCCAAGGTCAAGGTAAATATCTGAGGCTAGGTTTGAACTCAGATCTTTCTGACTCCAGGCCCAGAACTCTATGCATTGCGTCACTTAACTGCCTCATACAAAACAGAATATGGTGTGTGCAAAGGGAGAGCCAAGAAGAATACTCTGGGGGAGTCAAGTTGAGTAAGATCACTGCTAGCATGGGGAAAGGAGGAAGGCTTCATGGAGGAGGTGATGAGGCTTTGAAAGAATTTCAGCAGCAGAAGGGTAACAGTGGTCTCCATTTTCAGTTCTGGGAGATAGCAGGGCAAAAGCCAAGAACTATAAAAAGGAAAGCTGAAGGGTGGCAGTGGAGAGAGGTCTAGTTTGACGGAGAGTACAAGGTGGGAATCATAGGTTCAGAGGGAAAGGGAACTTAGACATCTTCAAGTCCAATGTCCTCCTTTTACAGATGAGGAAACTGAGGCCCAGAGAGGTTAGGTGGCTTACCTAGCATCACACAGATAGTGAAAGAATCGGAAGTTGAAACCATGTCCTCTGACTCCAAATCCAGTGGTCTTTCCACTATGTTATCCACAAATATTTATTAATATTAATAAATTTAACTGATGTATTTTAATATGTTGATTTATGTTATCTTAATATATTATATATTTATAAATTATTTATAATATATGTTATTTTATATTATCTTAATGTATTATATATTCTTTATAATAAATGGAAATTAATTGATTAATATTAATATATTAGGCTCTGTGCTAGAGGCAGAGGATTTCAAGACAAAAGTGAGATAACCCTTTGTTCTCGGGAGTTTATAATCCTAGAAAGGTAGCCTGGGCCAGGTTCAGGTGTGTGCAAAATCCTAGGCTAGATTCTGGGGAAGTTATAAAGTTCAGATACGACACAATCCCTGTCCTCATGGAACTCATAGTCTATTGGAGACTGACACAAACACACATAACTATAATACGTATTATATAATAAATGGATTAGAGAGGTCCTAACCAAAGTGATCTGTGAAGTCTGAATGGAAGATTGCAACTCACCAGGAACTTCAGGGGAGGCTTCTTGGAGAACATGACATTTGAACTGGGCCTTAAAGGATGGGTAGCAATTTACTAGTAAAGAGGAGAGAAAGGGTGCTGTCGGCAGAGGGAACAGCTGGAACCCAGATAGTGGGAAAGGACAGCGTATGTTCCAGAGGACGAAGAGTAGTCCAGTTTGGCTGGCATGTAGATGGCCAAGTTAAGATGTTTGAACTTTATTTAGTAATCAACTGGAGGATCTTGAATGGGAGTAGTGCATTAATTAAAATTATTGTGGAAGTAAAGTCTCTCTCCTCTCTCTGTTTCTGTCTGCCTCTCTCTGCCTCTGTCTGTCTCTCTCTGTCTCTGTCTCTATGTCTCTTTCTCTCTCTCTTACCCCCCTCTTCTCCCCTCCCTTGTCTCTCTCCCCTCCTCCCTCTCCCCTCCCTCCCATTTCTTTTCCTCTCCTTCCTCTATCCCTCTCATCTCCTCCCCCTGCCACTCTACTGGGTAGAATAGTTTCTTTTAATTAAAGAAAAAGGTAACTTTTATCTGGGCACATGAAATAATTCAGGTTTTCCCTTGTCAGGATTTGGAGCTGTGACTCAGCAGCAGTTACAGAGGCTTATTCCAATTTTATCACTTTTTCTTAAGAAAAGAAAAAAAGGCAGGGGTGGGAGATGGGGATGTCAACTCCATAGCAAATCAGGCATCCCCTTGTCTTGTTCTGCCTGGCAATTTCAGTTTTCGCTACCAAATCCAACTGTTTCAAAATGTTATTAGCACATGCCACACATGGATTTGATTTCTTCTCTTAGCTTTCTACAGTTTTAAATACAAATATCCTGCAAGAGGAAATGACGGGCTGTCTCTCTGACTTCACCCACTTAGTCCTGTCTTCCCTTTGGTGGAGAGAGTAAGGGGCAGCAAAGTCCATCTCAAAAGTCCTGGAGAGCTCAGCAAATAGGGTGCGACTTTAAACCCATGTTGCTGGTTGGAGAGAGGAGAAGGTTCACTTTGAGAGACTTTCAAAAGGACCTCCTGCCCACACGGTATCTTTGTTCTTTGGAGCTACTAATTGAAGTATAAATTGGAACTGTGCTAATTAAAAATTCCTTTGAACTGCATATGTAATGAACCCTACCTCCAGGATCTTTTTATCCAAGCTCCTGTTAAATCGAGCTTTGGTGCTTGGGATGTTTTGAAGTGTCAATTACATTTAATTCAATCAACATTTAATAAGTGCTTTCTATGAGAAAGGCACTAGATGACAGCCATACAAGAATAGTTATAATACAATACAGGCTCTACCCTTGAGGAGTCTGCAATCTATCTGGAGCCTAAGACATGTACATAAATAACGATGCTATAAGGAGAATGAGATAAGTACCTAGGAGAGCCACCTGGCAAAAAGTTAAGGAGAAACAAAAAGATGAAGAGGTCATTGGATGGGGAATGGGGAGAGAGACTAGAGAAAGCTTAATGGAGCAGGTGTTAGCTGAATTGAAAGAAGAAAGCCTCACTTCGATATACAAAGATTGGAGGCAGTCTATTCCAAGCATGGGAGATAACTTGAGCAAAACCACGGAGACAAAAAAGTATGAGAATGGGACGGGAGAGTAGTCTGAATGGTAGGGACGTGGTGTCCCCAGGGAGCAGTATGAGAAAAGGATGGAAAGTTAGTTTGTAATGAGATTATAGACAGTCTTAAAAGCCAGAATCAGAAATTTATGCTTTATTAACATAGAATAGTGATGCACAGAAGCCTTTGAGGAGAGAAATAAAATCCAGACTTTTCTTCTACTTACTCCTCCAGTCTAAACTCATATTCAAAATCCTACTTTGGGTCTTAGGGTGCTACTCACTCAGCTTTCTTCCTGTACTACTGGACTCAGATCATAGCTTATGATCTGAGAATTTTGATCTAGAAGTCAACAAGCATTTTTCTAAACAGATACTATGTGCCAGGCTCCAGGCTAATCATTGGGGTTATAAGGGAAGGAAAAAAAAAACCAGTCTCTGCTCTCTGGGTGCATTAGACTTAATAGGAGAGACAATATGAAAATAACTATGGATAAACAAGGTATATGTAAAATAAACCAGATGCAGTCTCAGAGGCAAGGCATTAAGATTAAGGATGACTGGGAAAGGCTTCAGCAGATGAGACCTAAAGCAAGCCAGGAGGTAGATTAGAGGAGAGAGAGGGAGTTCAGGCCTGGTGTATGACCAGGGAAAATGCTTGGAGTTGAGAGATTGGGTTTTATGTTTGAGGAGCTGCCAAAAGACCGGTGCTATTCTAGACTGAAGAACACTCACACAGACAATAAGCCATAAAAAAGCTGGAAATGTAGGAAGGGGCTAGGTTTAAAGGGCTTACCTACAAGTGGCCTGAGAGATTATCTAGTCTAGTGGTATCAAACTCAAATAGAAACAGGTTCCCGTGGGCTGCATTTTGACTTAGAAAACCATAAATTCACATTACCTACATTGTACTGTGTGTTTATTTATTTTGTCAAACATTTCCCAATTACATTTTAGGCTGGGGTACCCAATGCTGGGGAGTTTTGTAGGCAGCCTGCTGCCAGTGGGCCCTCAATTTGATCTGGTGTAAGCCTCTCATTTTACATGACCTTCACATAGCTCACCTACTACCGCTATTACTTCCTCTTCTTCCTGGCTTTGTTTGGTCAGCACTGGACATTTCCCCAAAATGTCCATAACATGGTGTAAAGTCCTTTCAAGATCACCACTATGAATCAGTGGGGGCCACTAAAACTAACGGCCCTTAATGAAGCTCAAGTTCTGCTACCGTATACCAGTTTTCCAATCACTGAATTGCCATGGTGACGACTCAGCTCACTGCACCAGCAGCCAACAGGTGACCTTGCAGCAATGTCACCTGGACACCCATGGCTATTGAGAGGCCTTCCACACCACTGTGCTTTGCATTACTAGAGGTGCTTCAGAACATCATCCAATGCCCCTTTGGCGATAAACATAAAAAGCAATGACATTTTGACAAATGGATGCTTGAATGAATTTGCCCAGCCTACAATAACATTTGTCCTGGGGGAGAAAACTAAACTTGCTGTCAAATTATATCCTAGACTTTGAGAAAAAAAATCCCCCCCCCAAAAAAACTTCAGTGTAACCCACTAGCACATACTATTCATGTAAACAAATTTCCCAGTAGATGAAGCTGCTGATATGAGCAGTTTACATGTTGAAATATCAAGGTAGGCACCTCCCCCTCCACCAATGGATTCCTGCAAAATAAGAGCAGGTAAACAGCTTCATCCAACACTCCATAAACCACTTTAGTCAATTCATAAACACCCGATATGAGCAACCACAGACTGTAACATAGGGCCCCTGAAATCTCTGAGAACTATGGATCTGCGGCCCCTTTCTACTTTTTCTAACTAAAGTATAACTATTTAAGATAATTATTTATACAAATTAAGACTTGGGCCTCCATCTCAAAGACTGATCACCAATGCAGAAGCAAAAACATTCAATTAGGATTTAGGTGGTACAATTAATAGAATGCTGGGCCTGGAGTCAGGAAGACCTGAGTTCAAATTTGACCTCAGATACTTCCTTGCTGTGTGATTCTGGGCAAGTCACTTAACCTCTGTTTGCCTCAGTTTTCTCATCTGTAAAATGGGGCTAATAATAGCACCTAACTCAGAGTTGTTGTGAGGATCAAATAATCCTGTATGTATATAATTCTATATATGATTCTATATAAATAGTAGCTATTATTATTAATTAAGATGTAAAAGCAGTACAAAAATTAAAAGAATTCATAGTATCTTAGATTTAAAGCTGGAAAGGACTTTAAAGGCCATCTGTTCTAACCCCTTTAAGTATTAAAATTACTCCTTGCTCCCATATACTATTGGAGAAAACCCCTTTTTTCGCTCCAGGGAATTATAATCTAATTCTTCCTGCTGAATCTACTCCCTCATATTAGGAAAAGGACACAGGCACTTGGCCCCATTTGGAAAAGTTTAGGGCATGATTTTTACCTCTATTATCTGCTTCTTGGAGTTTTGTGTTAGTTCCTTGGGGCAGGCTGAAGCCTCTTACCTTGACTTGGTAGTTTTTAGGATCCTACCGGGACTCCTGGACTGTCTTGCTCGATATATTTCCCTGCCATCTCCTTCTCTGACTATAGCATTGATGTTTGCCTACTCATCTGCCAGACAGTCAACAAGTATTTATTAAGTGCTTACTACATGCCAGTTACTGGGTTAAGCACTAGGGATACAAAGTGCAAACAGTTCCTGCCCTCAAGGAGCTGACATTCTAATGGGAGAAAGAATGAGTAAATAAGAGAGTAGATGGAAGGTCATCTCAGAGAGGAAGGTACTAGCAGTTGAGAGGAATAGGAAAGGCCTCCTGCAGAAGGTGAGATTTGAGGTTTGTCTTGAAGAAAGCCAAGGAAACATAAAGACAGAAATGAAGAGGGATACTATTCCAGGCATGGAGGACAGCCAGTACAAAGGCATGAATAGAGGAGATGGCGTGTTGTGTTTCAGGAACCACACACAAGTAGACCAGAGTTACGCAATCATGGAGTGTGTGGAAGGGAGTCAAGTCTTAAAAGACTGGAAAGGTAGAAAGTGTCTTAATTGCCAAACAGAGGACTTATTTTGAGCCTGGAGGTCATAGGGAACCACTAGAGCTCTGCTCTGCTTTTTATATGTGACACTGTTTAAAGAATTCTCTGCTAATAAAGAATTGTCTGGTGACATTGTCCCTCTATGGATAGACACATAGTCTTCTGGGAAATGTAATTCATTTAACCATTCAGCAAGCATTTATTAAGGAAGCTGTCTTCGTATCAAATTTCTCTGATAAAAGTTTGATATACAAGATATTCAAAAAATTATAATAAAAACATAAGAGATTAAAGGATATGAATAAACTGTTCTCAAAAGAAAGATTGTAAAGTATTAACAACCACATGAAAGAATACTCCAAATTGTACATAATAAGAGAAATGCAAATCAAAACAACCTGAGGTTTCATACCATACTCTGCAAAATGGCAAAGATGACAAAAGATGGGAATAGCCAATGCTGGAGGGTTTGTGGGAAGATAGGCACACTAATGAATTGTTGATGGAGCTGTGAATCAGTCCAACAATTCCGAGAAGCCATTTGGATTTATGCAAATAAAGTAACCAAAATATCCATATCCCACTGCCATTTTTTTTTCACGTAATATATCTCAACCTGCAAAGTACAAATGTGGTGGTTACAAGATCACTGCAAATGAAAATAGGGGGTCACAGGAAACCCAGTAGAGTGGTTCCATTTAGTATCTGTTTGTGGTCTTCCAGTTTTATTGACAAATGCTCTCTAGCTTAGGTCTCAGGCCAAGTTTTCTGTAGGCTCTTTTTTCTTCTATTCATTAACTACCTCCAAGAAAAATTCAAGTTGGGTTTCACTTGTATAGTCAAAGATAAATTATCGGGTTCCCCACCCCTGAATTAGGTATTATAAGCAAGCATGGTCCTAAGGAAATGATATGAGAATATGCTTTTCTCCACTCCTTTGCATAAATGAGAGGTCTATAAGTATAAAACACTACAAATATTTTCAGACTTTTTCAATTTATTCTTCTTCCTTTTTCCCCTTAAAATATATAATTTGTTATATGAGATGGGTCTTTGGGAAGTTGGAGAGAGAGAGGGTATACTGGGAAAATTTTAGGTGATTTAAAAACAAAGGTAGCAATAAAATCTATTCGAAAAATTAATTAAGCCGGCACTCAATTTAGTTCCTTCTTTCAAATTAATATGGATACCAATGACAGAAAGCACTGCATATCAGGATCTTTTCTTCCTGCCTAGAATAATCTTTTCTCCCTGACACTCCCCTCACCCCATCTTTTACTGTAAGGTAGCTTCCCCATTCGGATTAGGGGCAAAGGTTCTCAGGACCTGGGGTAGCTAGGATTATAATACCAACCCCTTCTATTCCACTTGGGCACATCTGACTTGTAGGGAAGGAAGCCAAGTATGGGAAATATGGGGGTGGAAGGCCTATTCTTCCTCTGACTCTAGGTTAAGGAGTGGAGGTGGTAAGAAGGCTGAGACTGCAAAAGAAGCTTCTTCATAGGAGCTGCTAAAGATCAAAGAGAAGCTTCTGAACAATAACTTGGGAGGGCTATTATGAAGATAGTGAGGTTTTGACTTAGTTCAAATGCTTTCTCCCATCAGATATTTCCTCCACAAAGAACACTCAGGGTTCAAGAAGAGGCCTCAGAATATCCCTATTCTGACTCTAATGTAACTCTGCTATTGTTTAGCTGTTTTCAGTCCTGTCTGACTCTTGGTGACCTCATTTGAGGTTTTCTTGGCAGAGATACTGGAGTGGTTTGCCATCTTCTTCTCAAGCTCATTTTACAGATGAGGAAACTGAGGCAAACAGGGTGAAGTGACTTGCTCAGGGTCACACAGCTAGTAAGTGTCTAAGGTCAGATTTGATTTCAGGAAGGTGAACCTTCCTGACTTCAAGCCCAGTGCTCTATCCACTTTGCCACCTAACTGCCCAGGAAGTTAATATATTTTCATTAAATTGAACTGTCTATGCTTGATAAGCAAGAATTCTTTAACTTTAACAGGTAACTCATAGTTCAACATGGCTTTTAGGGATAATAAAAGTTATTATCCCTATTTTACAGATGAGGGAACTGAGACTCATTAATCAATCAATTAACAAGTATTAGATGCCTACCATGTTTTTCTGGTTTTTTTTATTTCTTATCTCAGAATTAGTATTTCCTCCTTTAAAGCAACAACAGCAAAACCCACATTCAAGGAAAATCAGCGAACAAATTGACCGAGTCTGACAGTACATATAAGGATTCACACCCTTGACCCTCCACTTCTTTACCAAGAGGAAACTGTATTTTATCATCTGTTCTTCAGGCTCAAGACTGATCATTCGTATTTTGTGGTGCTTAACAGTGCCTGACATAGAATAGGAAACAATGCTTCCTTGAATATATTATCATATATGGGACTTTCTTTCTATCTTTGGGCTCCTTAGGGTGCATGTGCATTAAAAGAACTCTACTGAAGTAGAATTAGTAGTAGTGAATTAGTAGGTATTATTTTAATATGATTGTAAAGTTTTGGAAAACTATTTTTGTCTCCTTTGACTATCTAGCTATTAGGGAATGGATTTTGTTCTTAAATATTTGTCTTCTAACTCCAAGTTCAGGATGTTTTCCCCTTGTGGAGACCATGTTCTGGCTTCATTCTCCAGAGAAAATTTAGTTACATTTTTCCCTCCAAGTCCTAGGGGAACCCTTGAGAAGTTGGAGTATTCTCTACTGACCCTGGCTTGAGCTCCCCATTCTGGGTATGTTCTCTCCACTGGTAAGCCTTTTGACCAGCACCCCTGATCTACATGGCCAATTAACATCAATTAGCTTTTACAAAGGGGTATTTACTTTGGCCGTATTGTAAGAAGAGAAGTATAAACATTTCTTGCACATCACCTCAGAGGCACACACTGCCCTATGCCACCTCAGTTTCTGGGGAGAGTAGGCTCAGACTTAATGCAGTTTCTACATAACATTGGTCCTTCCAAGTTCATGTCCAAATGTAGCCGTCACTTCTGGGTGAGTATTCCCCTCAGCTATTCAGAGGATGGGTCCTGAAGTCACTCTTCAGGACATTTATACTGAGCTCACTGAAAAACTTGGCATGAACTGGACTCCAAGCTGGGGAAGGGAATAAGCATTTATACAGTACCTACTACCTGTCAGGTATTGTGTTAAGTAGTTTATACAAATATTTCATTTGATCCTCACAACAACCCTGTGGGGTAGGTACTATTATGATCTTCATTTTACAGTTGAGGAAACTGAAGCAAATAGAAGTTAAATGACTTGCCCAGGGTCACACAACTAGTATCTGAGGCTGGGTTTGAACTCAGGTCTTCCTGACTCCAAGCCCAGTGCTCTCTATCCACTGCACCACCATCTGCCTCCTTCCTAACATTCTGACACTCATGAGATTCTAGCCGCCAATTTCCCTCAGCTAAAAATGGAAGAACATAAACCAAGGCAAAGGATAGAAGCAGGATTTCCCAGAGCCGAAGAGGTAAGAGCCTTTGGAGGGAAGAGGTCCCAAGGCCTCTTCCTTTACAACACTGTCTTTCACCAGATTCCATCAGCAGAGTCAAACCAAGAGAAGAAGTCCAACCAAGGGAAGAAGCCCAACCAAGAGAGAGTCAAGGCCAATGAAAGACTTATGAAGGTGCCTTCAGTTCTGGCTCCATAACTGCATCCAACCAAAGAGGCTTCACCATATGATTATTAGCTCGGAACCAATTATAGAGTGTTTGTACATGTTCCAAAGCCTCAACAAGGCACTTCTACTACATATCATCATGATTTTACTGGAAGCAGGTTTCCCAGTTTCTTCTAGGTGGAGCATTGCATCAGGTAAATATGCTGATGAACCCTGTATAAATTCAGAAGGACTGGGCTTATTAACCAATATCCTTTTCCTGAACTCCACTAGGCTTCCTCTTTATATATCCAAAGCAAGAATAGATGTTGTCTACCTTATTTATCAAAGACTGGTCTGGTGTGAAATAGCTATGCACCGCAGCTAAACTTACTAAAAGTAAATTGTATCTGGTTCCCTGATGTATTTAAGCTACTGAATATTCTTCCCCCAAGGCCAGAGCATTATAAGACAAACACACACACACATACACACACACACAGAGCTTATAAGTACAGCTAGTGTGTTTTCTATTTTCCCATCTATTGTAAAACTTTTCTGTGCCTCTTATTTCTTATCTATAAAATGGGGATAATAAGAGTAAATCTTTATAAGAATATTGATTCATCCAACAAATACTAAGCACCCACCGTATGAAAGCATTGCATGGTAACAAAGTAAAAGGCAGTAGCCTGGTATGGTGGAAGGGCAGTAGACTTGGAGGTAAGATATCTGGGTGTGAGTCTCAGCCATGTCAATTACTGAGCTTGCCTGAACATGGATAAATAATTTTTAATTTCTGGGCCTCAGTTTCCTTACTTTATAAAATGAGGATAATAATGCCTATTCCTACTTACCTCAAAGGGTTATTATGAGGCTCAAATGAAATAGTGTAGTTGAAAATTCTTGCCTGGTATTATAGAAATGTAAGCTATTATTATTATATACTACTCACTGTGGGAAAACAAAGACCATGAGGTGCTATTACAGCCATCCAGGAACTAATAACCTGGATAGTAATAACTAATGACTGATCAGCCAATTCACATTTATTAGGTACCTACTATGTGTCAGACAGGATGCTAAAATGGGGATACAAATGCAAATAAAAATGAAGACAATGCCTGCCCTCAAGTAGTTTACTAATCCAATGGGGGATGCCAATACACAAAAGGAAGTAGGAAGAGGGGATCCCCAAAGCAGGGGCATGGTGGAGAGGTCTGAGAAATTCTAAATTAATGCAGCTAGGTGAGAAACAGAATTTGGATCCCTCTTTAAATGGAATTTGGAGTTCATGGCCCCAACCCTCCAATCATAGGAGCAAAGAATGGTGGAATACCAAAGCTGATAAAATCTTTTGGGATGATAAGGTCATGCCAATAATGAGCTTCCTGGCACCTGGTGGAGAAATCAGTCAGCAATGATGAGCATTTGGCTGACATCATAACATCTAGAAGTAGAACGGCCCTCTAGTCTAGCTTCACCATTTTACTGTTGAGGAAACTGAGGCTCAGCAAAGTCAATTGACTGTCCAAGATCACACAGGTGGTAAATGGAAGAGTCAATATTCAAACTCAGATTTCATGACTCTGAGCTCAGAGGTCTTTACAACACCATACTGCCTCCCTAAAATAGGTACACAAATAACAAGAGTAATAATAACTAGTCATATTCATGGGTGTACAAAACATTTGCTTTTCAACAAATAACAATATTACAAGGTAATGTGTGCTAAGTTTCATAGAAATGTATGGTACAGGTCACAATGACCTAAAAGGTGCTATATTATGAAAGCATAAAACAGCATAAAAGTATGAAAAGCATCAAACAGTACAAAGATGCAATCAGTTATTAGCTTTTTGGTTTGATTTGTTTTGGTTTGGGGCCAGACCTGTGATTTCATCAGTCCAGGAGTTCTCAGCGTGGAAATTCTCACCTTTGATGCAGATCCATACTAAGTCAGTTAACAAGGTTTTATTAAGCCAGAGTGATTTGGCACAGCTCTGCCTCATTTAAAATCAATTCACTCAAAAGTCAAGACACCACCCTTGTGATGTCATTGGTCCTCTTGAGAATGAAGGATGAACAACAACATTTATTAAGCATTCACTGTATGCCATTCAGGCACTGGAAGGATATCTGAGAGAAGTTATTTATAATCTACCAAGTTTCTTGGACAGTAATGGCTTTTATGAACTTGTGAATATTTATATAAATGATTATAACTGGTTTTCCTCACAAGAGTCCTGTGAAGTAGGAAGAGCAAGAATTTTTTATCCTCACTTTACAGATGAGGAAACTGAGGCCCAGGAAGTGAAGATCTATCCAAACTCATAGGATCCTAGGACTTAGGACTGAATGGGGCTAACCATTAAACCTAAAAGTTGCCTTTGCATAAACATTTGCCGTTTTAAATATACTCATACTCCATTTCCTTGTCTATCTTTTCAGACTTATTTCAGATTACTCCCCATCACCCGTTCAAAGATCCTAGGTTTTAGAGCTAGAAGGAGCCTCAGAGATCACAAAATTAAAAGCCAGAGAGGGGCAAATGATTTGCTTAAGGTCCAAGTCGGCGCAAGTCAAAGCGGAGACGAGGACTCAGATGTCTCTCTCCCAATTGGTCATTCCCTGACACTCCGTCAGATCCTCTATTTAGCCAAACTTGCCAGGAAACAAGTCTTCGGTGAACCTGTATATCTTCTCACAAAGTCCCCGGAAAACTGACTTCTGAAAGCTGCGGTCATTTTATTCTCCGCCTCTGGCGGAGCTTTTCAAAAGCACCCCTTGTTAGCAAACCAAACATTTGTTTTTGTTTGGGTTGCCAGCAGGGATTGTTTTTATTGCTATCCCATTGACCTTTTTACGGTCCCCTGGCCTCCCTTAGATGACTGCTGCAGATTGCCTTTACTGACACCAACCCAAATGGTATGGACGCTTCCTGGGCAGTGCCATCCAAGGCCAGTGCCTGCCGCCCCTGAGACCGCTGCATGCATGTATGTGCGCCTGGCACGGGGCACGGAACCAGCATAGGATGGAAAGGGGGAGGAAAAGGAGGGGGGAGGGGGGACCCATGGATGCCTGGCTCTGACTCTGCCGGGGCTCATTAAAGGCCAGCCGGGAGCCAGCGAGATGGATGGAGTGAGTCAGCGCTGCCCGGCAGGCTGCAGCATCCCGCTGCGCGTCAGTCTCGGCCATTGTCCGGGGCTCTGGGTACCAGACTCAGCGGGGTCCTCCCCGCCATAAGAGGAAAGCCGTCTTTGTTTGCCTCTCAGCATCTGCGGACTGGGCTGACACTTGAGCTCCCCTCTCAGCAAGCCACTCATTAGGGTGATTTTCACTTCAAAGTTTGTATTCTCATCCATCTCTAAAGGCAATTAGGAATGGGCGGCTTTGAGCAGCAGACTCTGGGTGACACTAAGTGACTCATCTTTATTGATTCTTTTGTGAGGCAGGAGGGTGATTGAGATGATAGGATTGCGGCCTACCTGCCCCCTTTGACTGGTAAATACTGAAGAAAAACGGTGTGTAATTAACTGACAGTTAATATAGGTTCTGTTTAGTGTTCCCCGAGTACAATAGGGGAAGCTGCCCCCAAAGGAACAAAGGAATGAAACCCTTTTGACAATTTAAACTCCAAAGCCAACTGTGTAATTATCTGACAGTTTAAAAAACACACACAAAAAAACAGGCTCCCTTGGGTATTTATGAGGCCAAAGGAATTCTTCACCAGAACAATGAGAATCGTTACAAACAGAAAGAATAATAATTACCTAAATATTTGTTTGTGTAAGGCTGATTTTCCAGTGAGGGGGTAAATGGGTTAATCATTTTTTATAGTTTAGTATATATAGCATTTATTGAAATTTCTGTAAAAACTCTGGCGTCATGGGATTTTAGAGCTGGAATGGACATCTAGCAAAGACTTCTTAACCTCAAGTCTATGACTTGGTTTTTTAGCATTTAATATTTTAGTATTTTTAAAGCATTTAAATATAATTCATTCATTGCCTTTGTAATTCTACTTTACGCACATAAAATAGTATTCTGAGAAGGGGCCCATAGACTTCACTGGACTGCCAAAAGGGTTCATGACACACACACTCATAAAGAACCACTGATTTAGTACAACTCAGTAATTTTTCAGAGCAGGAAACTGAGGCACAGAAAGGCTAAGTGACTTCCCAATCCATTAGTCAGAAACACTACTGCACTGTTTCCAGTCAGACCTCATGTAGCACTTTGTTTTGTAGCTCTGTGATGCGCTTATTACATAATATTGTTTATAATAGTCATCTGTGTTATATTACCCCTTAAGACTGAAAGTTCCGTGAGGACCATGATAGTGTCTTTTCTAAACTTTGTATTATCCCCCAAACCTAGGGGGCTAGGCTTGGCTTACAGGGTGCTTAATACATGCTTGTTTAATTGATCTTTATCCTTTCAAAGAGTGCCTGCCAGCAATCACAGCAATCAAAATATTTCTAGAGAATGTTTTTTATCCTTGAGCAAACAAATCATTTTCATAGTCATTGGCTCTCCAAAGAAAATCTCCCATAACTTCCTGTACTGACTCCCTAGTGCACTCCCCAGACCTTCCTGTCTCTCATTGCTTCCATTGCAACATGCTACCTATTACAGAGAGGTGATGGATTTAGATAGACAGATAGATAGATAGATAGATAGATAGATAGATGGATGGATGGATGGATGGATGGATGGATGGATGGATGTACATATATCTATCTATATACATATATACACATTTGTAGGCCCCCATGAGAAAATTTGTTTTGCTCAACTATGCATATTTGTTACAAGAAAATTGCAATTTTTCCTTCATATTTTTTTTTTTGTGGGATTGGGGTAGGAGGGAGAGAAAATAGATTTCTGTTCAATTAAAAAACAGAGAGGTAGAGATGTGATGCAGATGTGAAATATGCAAGCATTTTCAGATAAGTTCACTGTATTATTAGTTTTACTCAATTGTTTTACTTTGTTACAAGATACCTTTCATGAAGTGGGAGCAATCTGTAAAAATATTCATAATGTAAAAACAAAACACATCAATGAAACTTAAAATGAACAAAAAAAGGGGGAGTGTAAGAATAGTGGGAGATAGTATCATGTAAATGTCTAACCAGAAAATGAAAAAAATATAATGAGAGTTACAGATAACAGAAAGACAACTATTTCTCAAGGCACTGATAGCTTTGACCTGTCAAAAGAACTATAAGATGGCCTCTGGTGCATGGAGCAAATCATCTAAGGAGAATTTATAGCAAAACATGGACAAGAATCACAGAGAATGAGAAAGCAAGAATGGGTTATGAGTTGCACTAGAAGTGTTGGAGTAAGTTACTAGGGAAGGGGTTCTTGACGCTTTCTGTGTTATGGATCCCTTTGGCAGTCTGGTGAAACCTATGGACCTCTTCTCATAATAATGTGCTTCCATAATTGAAAGAAATATAACTTTCAATTAGAGATTAGTAAAAATAAGGATGTAATTTTTCCCCATCCAAGTATACATACCCACTGAAATTTATCCATACAGTCCCAACTCATGGACTCAGGTGAAAAACCCCTGTTCTAGAGTGTGGAGCTCCATGAATAATTGTTGGTGATAATAAACAGCAAAACTATGGGATGCTAAAGTAGGAAGGTACCACTGAGATTATCTTGTTCAGGCTACTCACTTTACAGATAAAGCAATGGAGACTCGAACTGGTGAGGTGATTGGCCCAAGGCTACATTAGTTGATGGAAATTTTAGGACTCTAAAAATTCTCTTGGCCTGCTTTTCCCCTCCTGAAGCTGAAGATTTTGGGAGCTTTTTTGACTGCCACATCACACTGTTGACTTTTATTGTGTTTTCAATCCACTAAACTCCCCAGATCTTTTCCAGATGAATTGCTATCTAACCATGCCTCCCCCATTTTGTGCTTATGAAGTTGATTTTTTTGAACCCACGTAAGACTTTATCCCTATTGTTCCATCTTATTAGATTCAACCCAATGATTACATTTAGCTTGTCAAGATCTCTCTGGCTCCTGACTCTAACATGTAAGCTAGCTTTTTGTCATCAATTATTATTATTATCTAACTATAAATGATCTAATTATTATTTTATCTTTCTATTTATTGTATTAACTTACATAAATTAAATAATAAAATATAAAATAATAAAAAATAAGCCAGTATAAATGAGATTGGTATAAAATGTCTCTGGTATCATACATATATTTAAGCATATGTAATTTAACATTTAAAAATACATGTAATTTAAATATGCATACATGTATACTCTAAGCATCTATGGTTTTATTGTCGTGGTGGGTGAGTGATTGAGATGATAGATACAGTACACATTGCATATAAATCTTTTTATGAAATATTAGTCTTTGTGAGTTGTGGTGTCCAAAAAAATCTTTCCCTCTATGTCAATTTGGTAATAAACTTCTCCAAACTTAACCTTTTTGTCCCTAGAAATAATATTTCATTTGCACATTCGTTCAATATATATTTATCAAATGCCTACTATATACAAAATATTGTTGAGTTGTTTCAATCGAGTCTGACTCTTTGTGACCCCATTTGGGATTTTCTTGGCAAAGATACTAGAGTAGTTTGCCATTCCCTTCTAATTTTACAGATGAGGAAACTGAGGCAAGTCAGACAGTAATTTTCTGAGGCCAGTCACATTTGAACTCAGGTCCACTTGACTCTAGGGTCAGTACTCTATCCACTCAGCCACCTAGCTGCCCTGTGTACAAAGTATAGTATATTCAAAGACAGAAAAGTAGAAATGAGCAAGATAAATTTGGAAGACAGTGAACTGACTATTTTAGTTGGAGTGAAGAATTGGAGTTGAGCAATAAGGGGAGATAGAGTTTGCAAGGCAGGTTGGGTTGAGATTGTGGTGGGCCTTGAACACCAAGTTTTGGAAGTTTAGAATTTCTCTTGTAGGCAGCAGGCTCACTCAAAGTTATAGAATATTAGAAATTAGAGACAAAAAGTATACAACATGGCAGAAAGGATTGTTTCTTGTGACATTTGGTCATTATCAAATTTGACATTATCAAATAAGAAGCGTAGAAGTGTATACTATGTCCCTTAACTAGTTCTTTTTAAAAAAAAATCATCCAATTAAGTTTCTTTGGAATGCAGGTTTACTGATATTCCGTTTAAGAATATTTGATAACATAATATAGTGGGAAGGGTTTTAGATTTAAGATTCAGATGGCCTGTGTTTTGAGTTCTGAGTTCTGAGTTCTCACTTACTAGCTATGTGATTTGAGCAAGTCACTGTATTGAACAGAATTTGTTTCCTCCTTTGTAAAATGGGAGCTATAATGATGTTTGTATCATCTGCTTCACAGGTTGCTATAAGGAAAGAACTTTTTGGAAATTTCAAAACAATCTAGCAATTGACCATGATTCTTTCACTGTATTTCAGTCTGTAGTAATATTAGCAGAGTATAATATTTAATGTTATTATATTATATGTTACATATGAATATATTATTATATTATATTAGAGAAAGAGAGAAATTCATATGCAGACATATATATGTATGTGTGTGTATATATATATATCAACATATCTATCTATCTATCTATCTATATATATTTATATATTCACATCTCCTTTTGTAAAATACCAAGAAAGGTACAGGGCAGAGGGCCTCTGAGTCAAGAAAACTTGGTTTTAAGTTTGCCCCTTTTCTCTCAGACACACTAACTATAGGACCTCAGGTAATTGAGTATCCCCAACAATTCTCTAGGACTTTAATTTTCATGGCAATTGAGGATATGTACTAGTGTAGGGAATTTACACAGTAGGAGTATCTATGTTGAGGTTATCACAGATATGGACCCACCAAAACCCCCACACCTGATGCCAAAATATTATCCCTTTTTCTCTGTTTGATTTTGATAACTTATCCTTAAATCGACATTATTGACGCTTGGTGAAGCCTACAACCCCATTGATCTTCTTCCTCTGCAATTCTATGTATGTCTTATAATAAATCTTCTATAAAGGAGCACCTCACTGTACTGGGAGTTTTTCATTCTTTTAATATCTTGAGTTTACAGTGTAACGCTGGATTGTCATCTCTCATGCATATGTTGTTAGTCCATTGTCTCTCATTCCTGTGAATCCTTTTCCAGGATTGCATATCCCTCCCAAAGTTTCACATCTTGTGCATAAAGGGAGATGGTGGCTCAGTGGATAGAATGCTGGGCCTGGAATTGGAAAGACCTGAGTTCAAACCTGGCCTTAGACACTTACTAGCTGTGTGACTTCAGATAAATCATTTAACCTCTGCCTGCCTCAGTTTCCTCAACTATAAAATAGAGAGAAGAATAGTTTCTACTCCTTAGGGTTGTTGTGAGGATAAAATAATATTTGTAAAAATATTTAGCACAGTGCCTGGCACATGTTAGACACTTATGTAATGCTTATTCCCTTTTCTTTCCATACGTCATCTTGGTAATATTCTTCAGTCTTCTCCCATCAATTTTTTTCATTGTTCTTTGGGTTATTTGTAACTTTGATTGCCAGAGGATAGCCTCTTGCATTAGAAAGTAACCTGGAATCCTGGAAAACACTGCAGTTTCTGAAATGCAATTTACCTCCATCTCCAATTCAATTCTGGACCCAGCTTATTATGGTATCTGCCCAATGTATATGTATGCATATGTATATTATGTTTACATATATGTATGTATATATATGTATGTTTGGAGACACACAGACTATCTTGAAGGTTTATTTGTCCTGTTGAATGTCATAATCTAGGCAATATATGTTTTTCATTTAAAAATGTTTCCAATTTATACAATAACTACAATATAATTTATACAACAACAACAATATTGTAAAGATAATCAACTTTGAAAATCTTAGTAAATCTGATCAACACAATGACCAACCACAATTCCAGAGGACTCATGACGAAACATACAATCCACCTCTAAATTGCAAGGTAACGGACTCAGAGTGCAGATTGAATTTCATTGAACACATGGGTTTTGGGTTTTCTGTATTCATGTGCCTCCTTTGTAAATTTCTGTAGGCATTCTCTCCCAAAAATACTGAGTGAAATGATGGGAGAATGTAATCTAAGTCTGTGTATTATGGTAGAGTTATTATTCAAGCACTTGCTTTAATATATGAGTTCCTGTAATTTTATTATTTTGCTTTACTGCTAAGTAAATGGTTATGTTTAAGATCTTAAAGTGTCATCATTATGGTGGTTGTTTTTTATAAATGGAATCGTACTAGCAATGGCTCAAGAGTTTGGTGAATATGGGAAGTATATTCCCCCACAACAGAGTTGCCCCTATCACCCTAAAAGAGTTTCAGTATAAATGCCTTCTTCTCAGAAAAGCTAGAGCTAAGGGTGGTGAACTTGTGGCCTGGAGGCCACATGTGACCCTCTGGGTCTTCAAGTGCAGCCCTTTGGCTTATCCAAACTTCGCAGAACAAATGCTTAAGTTTGGATTCAGTCAAAGGGCCACACTTGAGGACCTAGAGGGCCACATGTGGCCTCTAGGCCACAAGTTCCGCACTCCTGAACTAAGGTTGGAGTGAACCAGCCAGCCCAAGCAATGAATGCGTGTTGACAAATTCTGTGTGAGAGGTTTGAGGTGTTACAGTATGGATGGCCACCCCAAGTACTCATTACAAAGAGACCATGGGATCATAGAATCATGGAACCAGAAACTCAGAGGCCATATAGTCCAAATACCTCATTACAAATGAGACAATTGAAGCCCACAGAGGCTGGTGACTTGCCCATGGTCACACAAGTAGTCTTTAATTGACAAGCATTTATTAAGTACTTACTATGTGCTAAGAATCGTACTAAGCACTGGGGAAACAAAGATAAAACCAAAATAGTCCCTGCCCTCAAGAAGCTTACATTCTAACAGGTGATATGCCACATACATATGTGGGTGTATGCAACACATGAAGAAAGTAGCCACAAGATAACCTTGGATGAGAAGGCACTGGCTGGATGACCAGGAAAAACCTTGTGTAGAAAGTGGAACTTGAGCCTGAAGGAAACAAAAGATTCTTAGAGATAAAGCCCAGGAGAGAAAGCATTCCAGATACAGGAGATGGCCATTGTAAAGGCATGGATGTGGTCAATGGAGCGCTGGGTAGGAGGAACGACAAATAGACCGGGAAGTGTGGACCTTAGAGTACATAGAGGAGAGTGAAAAGTAAGAAGAAGAGGAGAGGTGGGAGGGAATCAGGCTGCAAAGAGTTTAAAGTCCAATGGAGGGATTTATATTTGATTCTAAAGGAAATAGGGAGCCAATGGAGTTTAATGAGTAGGAGGGTGATGTGGTAAGGACTCTTCTCTTAGGAAAATCATTTTGGCAGCTGTATGGAGGATAGATTGGAGTGGGAAAACATCTGAGGCAGTAATACTTAATAGGAGATTATTCAACAGTCTAAATGAGAAATGATAACGACTTGAATTAGGGTGGTGGTTGTGTGAGTCAAGAGAAGCGAACAAATGAGAGATATTATGGAGGTAGATAACAACAATAAAAATAATAAATAGCATTTATATGGAGCTTTAAGATTTGCAAAGAGCTTTGCAATTGTTATATCATTTATCCTCATAACAACCCTGGGAGGTAGGTGCTGTTATTATCTTCATTTTACAGAAGAGGAAACTGAGGCAGATAAAGGTTAAGTGTTTTGCCCAGTATCACACAGCTAGTAAGTGTCTGAGGCTGGATTTGAGCTCATCTTCCTGACTCCAGGTGTACCACTCTATCCATTGTCAGTCAGTCAGTCAATAAACATTTATTAACCACCTACTGTGTGCCAGGTCCTGAGCTAAGCACTGGAACCACTCTACCATTTAGCAACCTAGGTGCTTAAGTAGTACAAGATTTGTCAACTGAATGAGTGTGTGGAATGAATGTGAGTGAGAGTTTGAATATGAAACACTGGAAAGTAACAGGAAGGCTTGATGTGGGTTTGGAAATTTAAGGACTAGATATAGAGATCTTGGACTCATCTACATGGAGATGATAATTGATACCATGATGAAGTAAGAAAGCACAGAGAGAAAGAGGAAAGGGATCCAGGGCAAAGCCTTGGGGGACACCCACAGTTAATGGATATCAGAGGCGGGATTTGAACCCAAGTCTTCTAACTCCAAAGTTAGTATTCTTTCCTTTGTACACTTTGTGCCTCCCACATATTACATGAATCCCCATACCCTTACACAACTGTGATTTTTTCCTTT
The DNA here is from genome assembly GCF_900497805.2 of Vombatus ursinus. Lineage (NCBI taxonomy): Eukaryota > Metazoa > Chordata > Mammalia > Diprotodontia > Vombatidae > Vombatus > Vombatus ursinus. The sequence goes on along the minus strand of NW_020954596.1, from coordinate 18,142,196 downwards.
ACGTCCTGCCGCCTCTTTCAAGAATGCTACTTTTTGGGGCAGCTAGGTGGCACAGTGGATAGAGCACTGGCCCTGAAGTCAGGAGGACCTGAGTTCAAATCCAGCCTCAGACCAAACGCTTGTCACTAACTAGCTGTGTGACCCTGGGCAAGTCACTTAACCCCAATTGCCTAAAAACAAACAAACAAACAAAAACAAGAATGCTACTTTTTCTTCCATTCTTTACTTTGCAAATCTTAAAGTAGAATAGTTTATCTGAATATTCTGTATATGTGGAAAATATATTAAAAATGTATGAGAGAGGCATTTTTTTTCCAGACAAAAGTGAGTTTTTTTGCCTGGAGTGAATTTTTGTGGCTTAGTAATAAAACTCTGAAAATAAAGATTTCTAATGAAACAGTGCTATTTCCTAATGAATGATATTGCCATCATTATAATAAAGAATGTTCAGCATTTGGAAAGGGGCATTCATTCTAGAAGAAAAGCATAATGGGACTTTAGCAGCCTCAATCAATGCCAGCCAATGCCCCACCTCCATTTTGTGGTAAATATCAGCTAAAAAGGCTTCAGAAGGATCTCCATGAACTTTTTTGTTCTTTCCTTTTCTTTTAAAAAAATTCATACTATCTTAAAACCACACAAAAAAATAGTAACAATAATTGGCATTTATAGAGCCTTGAAGATTTGCCAAGAACTTGATAAACATCATCTCATTGAAGTCTCACAAACAACCCTGTAATATATGGCTCATAGGTAATATTATCATCGCTGAAGAAGCAAAGATTCAGTGAAAACCATGGTCATACAGCCAAGCACTAATGTCCTCAATTCTCTGAGAACAGGATGGCCAGTGATGATCATTGCCAGGGGGGTGGGGTGGGCATGAAGTAAGCTACTTTTCTGAAATGTTAATTCTTAAGAAATCAGATCAACAAACATTTAGTACTATAATAACTCATACTTCTATAGCACTTGGAGTTACAAAGTGTTGTTCTCACAACAATTCAACAAGCTTGAGAGGCCCACTTGTTAAATTTTCAGTGTGAGCATTTACATCTTGGAATTGGCAAAGGTAAACCAACCAGGGTTTGAGATTTTTTTTTTGATTGTCTAGACTTAAGAAAGTTATGGAGAATATGTTAAAATGTAAGAGTATGTCATTTGTGCATTTTTTTCTTCTGAAAAACTGGTTGTTAAACATTTACCAGCACAGTACACCACTGCCTTAGTATATCTATCTTGTATATATTATATGTAATATATAACATGTGCTTTATATTATATATTATATGTAATCATCCCCACTTTACAGAGTACGAAACCAAGAGGTAAAGTTATACAAATCCCAGGTCACACAATTTGTGTCAGAACTTGGATTTGAACTCAAGTTTCTTGACTCCAATTCCAATGTTCTTTCTGCTGTGTAGGGTGTTTCTGAATTCTTAGTGCAGTTTTAAGCTATTAAACCTTTAATATTAATTAAATGTTAATTAATTTTTACTTAAATTTAAATTAGTTTTTAATTAAATATTAAACCTTTAATAGCTTAAAACTATACTAAGACTTTTCGAAATCCCTATATGTTCAGGACATTAAGCTAGATAAAAGGCTATACAATGAAGTATAACATTATCTTTGCTTTCAAGAGGTTTACATTTTAGTTGAGTATGCAAAATTACATATAGTTGGTCAGTCAACAAGCATTTATTAAGAGTTTACTAAATTCTAGGCCCTGTACTAAGCTTTGGGGATGCAAAGAACAATTCTGCTGTGAAGGAGCATATATTCTCTTTTTTATTATTTATATGTGTACATGCTGCCCCACTAGGGACCCAACTGGCCACTTCCAGTTGGGCAACACAGCTCCTTCCTTCTTCCTTTCTTTTCCTTTTTCTTTTCCTTCCCATTCCTTTCCATTCCATTCCTCCTTCCTCTCCCTCTGTCCACAAAGTATATAACCCTTACCTGAGGGTTCTCTGCCCAAAGGAATGTAACTTTTGATCCCTGAAACTTTGAAAGATTTCTTGGGATTTAAAGGAGCATATATTCTGATGAGGGAGACAACATGTAGACATCTATACACATACAAGCTATATACAGAGTGTTATTCATTTGTTTCACTCATGTCTGACTCTTTATGACCTCATTTGAGATTTTCTTGACATAGATACTGGAGTGGTTTGCCATTTCCTTCTCCAGCTTATTTTACAGATGAAGGAACTGAGGCAAACAGGGTTAAGTGACTTGCCCATGGTCACAAAGCTAGTAAGTATCTGAGGCCAGATTTGAACTCAGGAAGATGAATCTTCCTGATTCCAGGTCTGGAGCTGTATTCACTGTGCCACCTAGCTGCCCCAGAGTATATGATGGAATATGACAGAGTATGTGATGGTAATTTGAAAGGGGAAAGCATGAAAAGATGGAAGCACTAGAAAAGGCTTCCTGTGATTTGAGCAGAGTTCTGAAGTAAGCCTGAGACACTAAGAGAAAGCAGAACATTCCAGGAATGGGAGGCAGGTCACGCAAAGGCACAGAGAGGAGAGACAGAATGTTGTGTTCCAGAAACTACAAGCAGTCCAGGGTGCCTCAACCAGAAGACTATGAGAAGGGGAGTTAGGTGTAAGAAGGCTACAAAGGTAGGAAAGACCAGGTTATAAAAAGCTTTAAAATAACATACAATGCTTTTGCTTGCATGTCACCAAGTACATTTTTATGCAAAATGGATGAAAGCTGTACTTATTAATATCTTTCTTGGTAAAGTCATTTTTATCTGAGCCCTCAGGCTGTGCTCTGATATCAGAGACAGTTGGGGTTGAGAAGCAGGGAGAGAATGATCATTGTCTTCAAATATTAAAAGGATTGTCATATGGAAGAGGGATTAGACTTATTTTATCTTGGCTACAGAAATCAGGATTGAGAGAAATAGGAAGAAGTTTTCAGCTTAATTAAAGACAGGACTTACATTGTCTAAAAATGAAATGTCACCTCAAAAGGCAGCTTATAAGTAATTTCTCGATCACCAAGAGATCTGTAATTGGAGACTAGATAGATACTTACCAGAGATGTTATAGTAGGGGGGTGAAACATGGTTTAATGGGGGAGGGAGGAAATACTATCCTTAGTAAGAGAAGGCTTTATGGAGAAGGTGAGGAGGGAATTTGATCTTAGCTTTTGAGAGATGAAATTTAGATAGGTGAAAGGATTGGAGTAAACAAAAATGGAGGTCTGAAAAGTACCGGGAGACTTACATGAACTGATACAAAGTGAAGTGAGCAGAACCAGGAGAACATTGTACACAGGAATATTGTATGACGATCAACTGTAAATGACTTACCTCTTCTCAATACAATGATGCCAGGCAATTTCAAAGGACTCATGATGAAAAATGCTACCCAGCACCAGTAATGAATGAAAGAAAGAAAAGGCATTTATAAAGCACTTAATGTGCACAAAACACCATTCTAAGCCCTGGGTCTATAGACAGAAAAGACAGTTCTTGCTCTCATTATAATTCATATTTTGAGAGGGAGACAAAATGTGTGCTCGCATGCACTCACAAACCTGTCCAAAAGTACATCAGGCTGCAGAAACTATTTTCATACCCAGAACCATGAGTTTTGTGAAGTTTGAATGCTGAACTACTCTGGCAGGAAAGTGAGAGTATGCTGGAGTCAGCTCTTACCAGAGGATCCAATTGTCAAATTTTCAGTGTTAGCATTTACACCTCGGATACAGATAAATACCACAAATTAGTTTGATTTAATGTTTTATTGATTGTCTCAACTTAAAGTCATGGAGAAAATGCTATTAATGCAGATTAGACTGAGAAGTGTGTCTTGTGCACACTTTTTTTTTTTTAGAGAGTTGGTTGTTAAATATTTATCAGTCTATTCCTGGAGAAAAGGGAATGGAATTGTACTCACTCAGAGATATGGTTTAAGTTTTTTCCTATTTATTTCTATTTAATCTATAATTGCCTCCCACTGTTTCAATGCTCTTCTTTTCCTGTGTCTTTTAGCATAATAGGCAACTGAATACCTACGACTGAATTTAGAAGCTTACAGTTTTTGAATGGGGAAGACTGTGGCAAACCAAGATAGGTAAATTATCATTTAAAATCCTCCCAATTTGAACCCAGGTCCAAGAGGACTTGCTGGAAGTGGGGGGAGGGTGGGTAAAGGATTGAAAGAGATTTCCTCTTTGCTTTTACATGAAAGAAACCTGTGCTTCCTTCAATTCTCTCCATAAAAACATCACCATTTGTTAGAGATGAAAGGAGGACCAGAGGAGCTTGGAGCCTAGTGGCAAAATGCTTGGGCTGGTTTCCATCCAGTTTTTTAGATTCCATGTATATAGGTAAGTAAAAGAATCCTGTAGTGAACAGATTAGTCATTAAATTGGTGAAGCTTGTTTGCCTTTGGACTATTACTGCCGCTATAAATCAAGCTTAATAGCAGTAGAGATTCATTATGTATTCATTTCCTAATGATAATGAATTGGTTGGAGTAGATTTCAGATGCATCCTGGAACATATTTCTCTTTTATATCCACATGAAGTGCTTTCATGCCCACTGAAATTGCTACTATAATCACCAATGATGAGTCTGATCTCCCTTTTCTTGCTGGGTTGTTCTGGAGCGTAAGTTCCTTGCATTCAAAATGAGGAAATTGGACCAATCTCTTTTAAGGTAGCTTCTTTTTTAATCTTTTTTATTTATTTGTTTGTTTATGTTACTTTCCAACCTTCACTTTCATAAGATTTTGAGTTCTAAATTTCCCCTTTCCCCTCCCTGCTTCCTAAGATGGCATGCAATCTGATATAGTTTATACATGTACAATCACATTAAACATATTTCCACATTAGCCATGTTATGAAAGAAGAATCAGAACAAAAGGGGAAAACCATGAGAAAGAAAAAACAAAAACAAAGAAAAAAATGGTATGCTTCGATCTGCATTCAGACTCCGTAGTTCTTTCTCTGGATGTGGATAGCATTTTCCATCATGAGACTTTTGGAATTGACTTAGATCATTGCAATGCTAAAGTAACTTCTAGCTCAAAATTCTATGTACCCCCTGACTTCTTATTGTATTATTCATTAAGCTTTTCTTCTCATCACTGTCATTATTGTTGTTGCTTTTTTGGGGGGAGAGATATGAAATTTGTAATAAACCATGGCTCCTATCCTCAATGCATTTACAAGTTAGAAGAAGGAGAAACTCCTATATCTGAACTTGTTCAGTCATTTCAGTCATGTCCAATTCTTTGTGACCTCATTTGGGGTTTTCTTGGATACTGGAGTGGTTTGCCTTTTCCTTCTCCAGATCATTTTACAAATGAGGAAATTGAGGCAAAGAGGGTTAAGTAACTTGCCCAGGATCACACAGCAAGTGTCTGAGGCCAGATTTAACCTCTGAAAGAGGAGTTTTCCTGATTCCAAGCCCAGAGCTCTATCCACTGTGCCACCTAGCTGTTAACAAAAGCGATATGATCTTGAACAAGTCATTTCCCCTCTGTTTAGTTCCCTGATCTGTAAAATGAGGAGACTGGACTAGATGATTTTTGAAGGGCCAACCCAGCTCTGAAATTCTCTGTCCTGAGGTCCATTCCAACTTTTGGTATATGGTGAAGAGAAGGAAATATTTCTAGTTCTCCAAACTAGGGCCACTGCCAGTGAATGTGACTTTCATTGGACATAGGGTTGAGAACTACTTTTGGCACCTCTCACTTTAACTAGTTTTTGTTTTAGTTTTTTGGCAATTTCACTGCATCCTCCTCCCCTAGCCCCCCCAACCCCCTAGAAAAAAGAAAAGAAAGAAAAACAAACAAAAACCCAACAAAACAAATTACTTTCCAAAGACTGTTTTCATTGAAGTCTTGTTTGCCTCCTTAACAGTGAAACAATCTAACAACAAGATAAGAACAACAAACAAAGATTGACTCTTGGAGCAATCACAGATAAGAATTGCCTAGAATAATCAGTAATCTTTGACCAGACTTGGGTATTATCTTTGAAAGGAGATGGGCTTTGGAGCCCAGAGCATTTGGGGGCTAGATTTGTAACCCTCCCAAAGAATTGTTTGTAGGGGGGATGGGGCTGAAGAGTCCATCTCTAGGTTATAGGGGCCTAGATTTAGAGATAAAAGAGACCTCAGAGGTTATCTGGTCCTACCGGATAATAATCATACCTCATTTCTTACAGATGAGAAAAAAGAGGCCCAGAAAGGTAAACTAATTTGACTGTGGTTGCCTGTCTGTGACAGAACAGAACTTAGAACCCAGGTATCTGTAATCCTGAATAATAAGATTGTCCCCACTGTGTTGTACAAATAAAAACGTGAGATGGTTGTTGTCTTCAAGGAACTAACACTCTTAATAGAGAGAGACAACAAAACGAAGAGAACAGTGGCCTGGGAAGGGTGTTTGGCCTGGTGGTGTCACAAGGATGGGGAAGGGAACAAGAGAGGAGCTGACTGACAGCCTCTTTCAGGAATACCATGGCTACCTACTTCCTTTTGCCAGCATGGTGGACAGGAAGCCCCAGTCTGGCTTTGGGCTAACTAAGCCTTGTATCCTTAATCTCCTGATTGGAAATCTTTCTCTAGAGGCAAAGGTAATAGAGAGAGATCTCATTCTCCTCCTCCTCCTCCTCCTCCTATTGTGCAGTTTCCTGTTGGAGAAGGAAGAATCTCTCAGGCACCATCCCCTATCTTACATGACTTCTTGACCACTGGTAGTCTGTTACTCCAAAATTCACTGAAAGAGAAAAGACTGGTCACTTCCCTAATCCCCAAATTATCATCTCTTTGGACCCTGGGATGAATAATAACATGAAGATAAAAAGATCTCAGTTACATCAATTTATCTATGCCTGTGTCATATTCCCCATTAGACTGTTAGCTCTTCGAGGGTAGGGGCTATTTCTTACAAAAACTTTTCATCTACTCCTGTGCTTTGTACACACTAGGAGTTTAATAAGTGTTTGAGAAACTGAATTGAATCACCTACCTCTTCCAGCCACCCAAGTTTGTGAGAATCAAATGGGATGTGTTCAAAAGTACTTTGGAAGCTGGCAAGCCTGAACAAATTTTAAAGAGTTTTCTTCTTCCTGGGTCTTGTGAAGAAAGCGCCATGTAAAACTTAAAGGAATATAGACGTGTGAATTATTATTTCTATTATTCTTGAGGTTTGGCTCCTTCCCCAATGCCAAGAGTATAACAGTTAGCATTTATATAACGCTTTAAGACTTACAAAACATTTTATCTATGTGTATGTTACATATCTGCACATCCATATATTTATAAGTACATAAATACATGTATATTTATATAGATATAAATATAAAATCTGATCTGATCCTGTGCTTTGGAGTGCAGATCTCTCTCAGAGGTTTCTTATTTTCCTGTCCTAACCATTGTTATCTCAACTGAAAATTCTTCTTTTTCAAATACTTTCACGGTTCCCTCCCCTTTCTTCCAGGCCGGAATTAGAGGCCCCACTAATCAAAAGGGCAGCCCCTAAAGCAACCCCTTCTTTGAACTCTAGAGCAGCTAGAAGGCCCCTGCCCCCTCGGGCTTCCCATTGTCCCCTGGACAATGCGAGCCAGCCAGTGGGAACAGTCTGCCCTGCACCTCTTGCCTTTCCTTCTCCAGCTCCTGTTTCTCCAAACCTCAGGTAGCTCTTTTCTCAGCCCTGAACATAATTACATAGAAGACTCCACACACCCACAGACACCCAAGGGAGAGCAATTCATTGTAATTTCTAATAAACACAAGCAATAGGACAATACCTGTTTCCTCACTCCTACTATGCAGCCCGGGCAGCAGCGGCTATCAGGTTATGAGATTACCGTACTTTTTAAAATCCAAATTATATTTAAGCAAGTTTGAAAGCTATCTAAGGAAATTGATTCTGTGACTTTTAAGTGACTTTTTTTTTTTTTACTAAAAGTGTGATAACTTCACGTATCAGACTTGACTCTGAGTGGCTTTTGAAGCTTCTAAAATGCAAATCTACTGTCATTTACTACATGAGTGATCCCGCAAAAATAATTTTAATCTTTCAGAGGTTCAGTTTCCATAAAATCTGTAAAAAATGGGGGTCAGGGATATGCTGCTAAATGTTTTAACAACTGACTGAAATCACCTGGGCACAATTTTAAGTTGAATCTGCTTTATTACCATTTTCTCTCTCACTTTTTAAAGTCTAGAAATCAACACTACAATAAATCAAGCCCTGGTTTGTAGCATTTGTGGATTTCTGAAGTGTAAGTGCTCATGCTGAAAATTTAATAATACTGAATAATTCTAGTAATTTAATAATCTAATAATATAATAAATCTAATAATGTAACAATCCTTAATAATTTTGAAGAAGCAAATACAGGTATGAACTGGCTCCAACAGGCCACAAGGGATATTAATGTATGCATTGCTTACATCACAGGACTGTTGTAGGCAAAGGGCTTCATAAGCCAAAAAGAGCTATACAAATGTGATGCTTTGTTATTATTGATAATAAAATATAAAAGATCATTGATTTAGAACTGTAAGGGACCACGAAGGCCATGTAATCAACTCCTTTATTTTCCAGATGAAGAAACTGAGGCCCTAGGGGTTAAAGTGCCTTGCTCAAGGCCATGGAAGTATAAGAGATGAGATCTGAAGAACCATATCATTGCACTCAGCTCACCCTCTCATGCCCCACTTTCGGGGCAGAGGTGACCCTGGCATCTCATCAGCTTCACTGATGAAGTGCAAACCCTGGTTGGTCCTATCAAGTTGAAAAGGCTTTGAATTGCCAGCCCGGGGACAGACTTTGTGTCAGTTGTCAAATGACCTTGCTACACACTGGGGAGCTTATAACCACCAGACAATAGTCTTCAAGGTGATAGGTTTTTTATGTTTGCATTTGGTTTGGTTTTTTTTTTCCATAGCAATGCAGAAAACCCATTCACCAAGGTATGAAGGGGTTGCCATTTGTTGGTTCTGAATGTAGAGGCAGCACCAGTGCTGAAGAAATCACAGATTCCTAGTAGAGTGAGGTATTCAAGGATGATGTTTACCATCAATGATAATAAAAAGAATGTGCCATAGCTCTAAGTCATTTCCAAAAGGAGTTTGGACATGGTTAAAAACCTCCATTTTTCTCACTGACCTATGATAGAGGTGTTATCATAGAACCCCCAATAGAACAAGTATATTGCCTCCTAAGGGGATTGTTGTGAAGGAAGAACACTTGTATCATCATCACCATCATCATCATCATCATCATCATCACTCACCTGTATTATTACTAATCTTATTATCCCGATTTTACAGATGAGGAAATGGAGGCATAGAGGGGTAAAGGGATTTGCTCACGGTCTTACAGCTGGTAAGTGAAAGAACCAGGATTCTAACATAGGTTTTCTAATTCTAATTCTAATCCTATTCTCTCCCTCTCCTAAATTCTAGTCCCATATCATCAGCTGCCTATTAGATATCTCCCCGTATGTGTCTTGTCTCATAGTTTCAAACTCAACGGGTATAAAATTAACTTCATTACCTCACCTTCCAAACCCGCTCCTCCTCCTAACTTCCTTATTTTTTGTCAAGGGTATACTGACCCTATAATCCAGTACTAGAGTTCAGGAGAGAAATCAGAGAAATAGTTAGATTTGGAAGTCACCTGCCCAGAGATAACTGAAATCGTGGATATGGTTAAGGTCATCAACAGAAAGAGTGTAGCACCAGAAGAAGGCTAACGACAGAGACTTTGCACTTCATCGGTGAAGCTGATGAGATGCCAGGGTCACCTCTGCCCCGAAAGTGGGGCATGAGAGGGTGAGCTGAGTGCAATGATATGGTTCTTCAGATCTCATCTCTTATACTTCCATGGCCTTGAGCAAGGCACTTTAACCCCTAGGGCCTCAGTTTCTTCATCTGGAAAATAAAGGAGTTGATTACATGGCCTTCGTGGTCCCTTACAGTTCTAAATCAATGATCTTTTATATTTTATTATCAATAATAACAAAGCATCACATTTGTATAGCTCTTTTTGGCTTATGAACTGAACTTAAGCAGTGGTGAAGGAGGTCCAAAAGAAGTAGTAAAGCAAGGAGGAGGAAACCAGGAGAGAAAACAGTAGCAGAGGGAGGGGTGGTCAATAGTGTTAAATGCTGTTGAGAGAGAAAGGAGAAAAGGTCATCAGACTGGATCCCAGATCTGGAGCTGGAAGAGATCTCAGAGATCATCTACTCCAATCCCCTCATTTGAAGGATGAAGAACCTGAGGCCCAAGGAGATTAAGTAATGGCCCAAAGTTACAATGGCAGGATAAGAACCCAATTCCTCTGACTCTGGAGCCAATGCGCCATGGAACCGTAACAAAGTAATGTGAATGATCTTGGAGAGAACAGTTTAATCAGAGTATTGCATGGGAAGCCAGATTTCAAAGGTTTGAGGAGTGAGTAGGAGGTGAGGAAATAAGTGTAGATGATTGTTTGATTCATCCATCTAAAATTTTAAAAATATTTTAATTGATTCATTTTGCCATTACATTACTTTTAATCTATCAATATGCATTTATTAAACACTTATTATGTGCCAGGCATTGTTCTAAGTGCAGAGCATATAAAAGAAAGGTCGGAAAAACAGTCCTGGCCTTTATGACATTGTAGTGGGGGAGACAATCTATATAAATTAGATCACAAGATAAATACACAATCGATGGTTAATAACCGTAGAGGGAATGACATTAGCAGCTACAGGGAGGAAGAATATACTAAGTATGTGGAGTAGTGATTGAAGAGGCATGGAAATTGTAGATAGAGTATTGTGTTCTAGGTAAGTACTTGAATATGGTTGGCTTGTAAAATTTTGGAGGGAAGAAGAATGTGAGAAGACTGGAAGGGTAGGAAGGGGTCAGGGTGTTAAGAGATTTAAATACCAAAGGACTTTTCATATATTTTGTCCTGAATGAAATAGAGATTCATTGGAATTCACTGCATATAGGAAATTAGGGTGGTAGTGGTAGTGGTGGTGGTGGTGGAAGTGTATGACATAGCAAGACCTAAACTTTAAAAAAATTGCTTTCTCAGCTGAAAGGAGGATGGTTTGGAGTGAAGAGAGAATAGAACAACCAGATTTACTTCTGCTCTAGATATGGTCCTATCATAAGGTCCTACAATCCTCCTTCAATTAAATAGAGGTAGAGATTTTAGAGAGGCTGCATTTCAGAAGAAATCTTCTCAGTTCTTCACTTGGTGTATATGTGAACCATAACTTCAACATACTTGAAAAACCTTTCTCTTGTTAAGTTTTTCTGGAATTTCTTAGCTTAAAAAAATAAAAATGAAGAGGACTCTTTGAAAATACTACTTTCTATCAGGCACAAAAGGAAATTTTTGTATTAGTCTGGAATAGATCAACATGCCTCTCTTCAGAGCAGGGGCTTTGGCAAGGAAATCTCTTTCCTTGTTATGTCATCATTGTCCATTTCCTCATTCTGTTCCGTCTGTTTCAGGGTGTTAGAAAATTGGATTAAGCTTTAAGCACATTTTCCCTCAAAACATGAAAATCCAAATGAGCAGCATATTTCAAACAGCCTTCACTTAAAGCCACATCGAATTAGACAAGATTCCCATTTCAAGGGGACCCCCTTGCATATAGCGTATAGAATGGATCTGAAAGACTTATGATGTGAGTGATATTTGTAAACATTCTCAAGCCCCAAATTGTTCTGACCTTGTGATATTTGAACCCTGTGCCTCTAAATCATATCCAACTTGGTACTGATGTCCTGTGGATTGCAAACCATTCTGTCTTCATTTTTAAAATTTTATTTTTAGTTATGAAATAACACAAGCATTTCCATAACATAGTAGCATAAAAAATGATGATTGCACACTAAACTGCAAATCTGTTGTGTAGAACTTGCTATTCCTTTTAAATATATAATAAAGTTACCATGTAACTTTTTTCCTTTTTTTCTTCCCTCCCCCTCCCATCCTAGAAATGGTTACCATTAGGCATACACACAAACACATACACACACAATCATTCCATATATACTTCTACTTATCAGTTATTTCTCTGGGTGAAGATAACACTTTCCTTCATAGGTCCTTTTTGGTTAATTTATAATGGTCAAAATGACTTTGTTTTTTTTTTTAAAGTTGTTTTTAAAACAATATTGCTGTTACTGTATACAACATTCTCTTGGTTCTGCTCATTTCACTCTTCATTATTTCATGCAAATCTATCCATGGTTTTCTACAATCAATGAGCTCATCATTTCTTATAACACAATAGTATTCCATCACAATCATAAACCACAACTTGTTCAGCCGTTCCACAACTGACTGACGTCTCCACCATTTCCAGTTTTTTGCCACCACAAAGAGAGCTGCTAGAAATTTTTTAGAACATATACATCTTTTGTCTTCATTTTGCAATGGAATTTTACTGTGGAGTCCTTAGAGTAGTGACTGCCTATTTGTTTTATAAATATGTGTTCACCAAGCTTGTATTAGCACCAGCAGTACTTCAGTGGGTGGGCCTGTGTGGACAAGCACTTAATAGATCCTGATAATACATAGAATAATTTTGATAATTTAGAAACTCCTGGATTCTTAAAATATTGAGGGGGTACTTCTCTGGAAGGAAAAGTTTCTTGCACTTTAAGAAATGTAGATCCACAAATAACATCAGAAAAGATTAAACACTGTAAAAATTTAAGGAAGAATGGATAAAGAGTAGTAGTTTATGATTCCATATTGCGGGATAACAAGACAGATGTTTGCTTATCAGATATTAACAATAGAGAAGTCTTATGCTTCCCAAGCCAGGAATCTAGGATGTCATAGAGTCTCTCTCTTTTTTTCAATATATATTTTATTCCTCCTCCCAATTACATGTTAAAACAATTTTTAACATATCAAAAAATGTTTTAAATTCCAAATTCTATCCTTCCCTCCATCCCTTTCCTCCCCTCTCCCTGAGACAGTAAGTAATCAGATATAGGTTATACATGTGCAATCATGTAAAACATTTCTATGTTAGTTATTTTATACAAGAAGACTCAAATAAAAGAAAAAGAATGAAAGAAAATGAAAAATATCATGTTTCAGTCTGTATTCAAACAGTATCAGTTCTTTCTCTGGAGGCAGATAGTATGCATCGTCATTAGTCCTTTGGGATTGTCTTGAACCATTATATTGCTGTGAGTAGCTAAATCATTCACAATTCTTCCTCTAACAATATTGCTATTACTGTGTACAATGTTATCCTGGTTTTGTTCACTTCACTACGCATCTGTTCATGTAAGTCTTTCCAGGTTTTTCTGAAAACATCCTGCTTGTCATTTCTTATAGCACAATAATATTCCATTGCAATCATATACCACAACTTGTTTAGTCATTTCCCAATCAATGGGCATCCCCTTGATTTCCAATTCATAGCCCAAAAAGAGCTACTACAAATATTTTTGTACAAATAGGTCTTTTCCCATTTTTGGATATCTTTGAGATATAAACCTAGTGGTGGTATTGCTGGATCAAAGGGTATGAAAATTTTATAGCCCTTTGGACGTAGTTCCAAATTGCTCTTCAGAATGGTTAGATCAGCTCACAACTCCACTAACAGTGCTTTAGTGTCCTAGTTTTCCCACATCCCCTCCAACATCCAACATTATCCTTTTTTTTTTTGACATATTAACCAATCTGAGGTGGTACCTCAGAGTTATTTTAATTTGCATTTCCATAGAGTCTCTTAACATTGGTCTTATCTTAAAATTTTTTTTTCAATTACCAGGCATTTATTTTTTCTTCTCCTTCCTTCCTCTCATCCCCTGCTGAACAACAAAAAAAAAAAGATTTATATGAACTGATTCATAATGAAGTAAATAGAAGAAGGATAACAATTTATACTATAATATCAGGACTCTTTTTTTTTTCTTTTTGGTGAGGCAATCAGGGTTAAGTGACTTGCTCAGGGTCACACAGCTAATAAGTGTCAAATGTCTGAGGCTGGATTTGAACTCAGGTCCTCCTGATTCCAAGGCTGGAGTTCTATCTACTGTGCCACCTAGCTACCCTTATAATTATATATCAGTATTCTTCCCAGGTCTCTCTGAAACTGCCTCTTTACTTCTTATAGCAAAATAGTGTTCCATTATATTCATATTACATAATTTGTTCAAACATTCCCCAACTGATAGGAACCTCCTTATTTTATAGTTCTTTGTCACTAAAAAAAGAGATGCCATAAATATTTTTGTACATATAGGACCTTTTCCCTCTCCTTTCTTTCTTTGGTCCATGGGCCTAGTAATAGTATCACTGGGTCAAAGGTTATGGTCAGTTTAGTAACTTTTTGGGCATAGTTCCAAATTACTTTCCAGAATATTTGTACCATTTCATAACTCCACCAAGAGTGCGTCGATATATCTGTTTTCCCACAGCCCCTCTCACATTTGTCATTTCCCTTTTTGTTATCTGTGTCAATCTAATGGATTAGAAGTAGAACTTTAGAATTTCCTTAATTTGTATTTCTTTAATTGTTAGTGATTTGGATCATTTTTTTTCATACTGTTATAAATAGCTTGGATGGGATTGGTCGCAGTTAATGATCACTACCCACTTCTGGAGATCCATGAGGAAACAAATGGTACTACCTGAAGAAAACTAGATAGTATCACTAGGTATTCTAAAGTGTTGGGCAAGCAACTGAAGACTTTAGGGACACAGGTTGTATCTTCATCTGTGCTGTTGATTAAAGATAGGAGCTTCATAAATGAAAGATATTTGGAAATTCAATAGTTGATTAAGATGATGGTGTACAAGAATGAGATTTGAATTTCTAGACTACAGATTAAATATAGGAATCACTAAGAACCATAAAGACTTAAAAATTCTGATCAACACATTGACCAACAACAATTCCAAGGAACTCATGATGAAAGATGCCTCATGTCTCCTGACAGAGAGGTGATTTACTCAGGCTGCAGATTAAGACATATAATTTTTGGACATATCCAACGATAGAATTTGTTTTGCTTGATTATGTATGCTTGTTACAAGGGTTTTATTTTTTTTCTGTTTTCAAGGTGGGGCAAGAGATGGGAGGGAGAGAAAATAAATTTTTATTATTTCAAACATTAATTTAAATTTTAAAAAGAATGATAATAGAATATAATAGTGTAATAAAAAACCACAATGAATATAAAGAATTTAAAGAAATATGGGAAGATCTATGTTGAATGCTTGAATGAATAAAATAATACATATATATATATATATATATACAATTACTATGACTATATAAACAAAGACAACTTTAAATATCAACAAAAGTAATTTTGCATTACCCAATTTTGAAAAGTTTTTATTTGTAACTTTTGTTAGTGTATCACCTATATTTCCTTCTATTCCCTTCTCCCTCCCAGAGAGTCATCTCTTATATGGATAAGGACTAGGTTTATTATTTCATTGATATAGGGACTCATTAATGATAAAACTTCCTCTACCAATGCCAGTTGTCACTTTTCTGTCACTTATAATTATAGGGAATTGCCTAGAACTTTGAGATGTTCATTGACTTGCCTAGGGTCATACCAATATGTGTTAGAGGCAGAACTTGAGCACAGGTCTTCTAGATGCTAAAGTCATCACTTATAACAACAACAAAAAGTTTAGCAAATTTAACCAACTCATCAACCAAGTTCAACATTATATATAATGTTCCATAGCCAACCCTTCTCCTCATCTCTTCAAAGAAGAGAGGGACCTGCATTCTCATCATTCTTCTTTGGGGTCAAGCTAAGTCATTATAATCTCATATAAGGGGCAGCTAGGTAGTGCAGTGGATAGAGCACCGGCCCTGCATTCAGGAGGACCTGAATTCAAATCTGGCCTCAGACACATAACACTCACTAGCTGTGTGACCCTGGGCAAGTCATTTAACCCCATTGCCTAGCCAAAAAAACCAAAACAAAACAAAATAATCTCATATAATTCAGAGTTTATTGTTTTGTTGTTGTTGTTTCCATTTACATTATTTGACAATAATTGTATTGTTTTCCCGGTTCTGTTTACTTCACTTGCATCAGTTCATGAAATCATCTTATGCTTCTCTGTGCTCATCATAGGAATAATTTCTTTTTTTTTTTTAATTTTGGTGAGGCAATTGGGGTTAAGTGACTTGCCCAGGGTCACACAGCTAGTAAGTGTAAAGTGTCTGAAGCCGAATTTGAACTAAGGTCCTCCTGATTGCTAAGACATAGCTCTATCCACTGCGCCACCTAGCTGCCCCATAGTAATTTCTTACAGTGCAGTAATATTTCATTGTATTTATTTATCACAGTGTGATTAGTTATTCCTCAATCAATGGGCATATGCTTTGTTTCAATATTTTTTGCTATTGCATAAACTGCTACTATAAACATGTTGGTGTATATGAGGCCTTAATTTTTATCATCGACCTCCTTAGAGGCATATAACTAGCTAACAAGGGGATCAAAGAGCATAAATATGGTAAATTATAAAGGTAAAATGTTGCATGAATTATTAATCACAATCACTTTAAATATTGTGTTACTTTACTGTTTTGAGGGCATTTGCCTCATTAGGAATTAATTTATGATTATGATGAGATTTTGAAAAATATCTGAGGAAAAAATTATACACACATATAATCTGCCTTGGGTTTTGCAAATTTAATCAAGAGGATTTAAAACTGACAAAGTAATGGTGAAAGAAATAGCTACCTATATGTATCTGGGCCATGAAACTGGATTACCTCCCCAGATTTAGGGCATAATTGCCATTCTGGGGGTAGGGTGAAAAGAGAGGATTCAGATTAGGTTAGTGGGAAGGATACCATGAAGACTGAAGACATCAAGCATCTGGAAATCTTGGGAAAGAGGAGAGGAAGGGTCAGGGGATGAGTAAAAGATTCGAGCCTGTTGAAGGTCTTCCATACTCAACTGGTTGGTCTATTGCTCTAAGCAGTCGTGATGGAGAAATCCCTTCATCAAAGGAGCAGGACATTGGGGGATGGAGAGAAGAGATTAATTACTGACCCTTCAATACTTTCTCCCACTCCCACCCCTACCCCCAATCCCTAAGCAGATTTCCTTTTATAAGGATCATAGGATTTAAAGCTGGAAAAAACCTAAATATTCAAGATTTGGTCAGGGTATAATAAGGAAGACTTCTTGCTTACAAATGGACACCTTCCCTATTCAATAATGCTTGAAATATCTTCTACAGGAAACAAAGACTTTTATTACTGCATTATAGATAAAAAGTTTAAAAAGGCAAGGAGTCTTAGCAAAGCTAACACAAATATGGGAGTTCATCTTGGTCAAAATGTAAATGGTAAATCAGCCACTTCTGCTCAATATGAAGGAATAATGATAACAATTTACATACCTTTAGTACTTTTAGATTTGAAAAGTGCTTTCTTCAAAACAACTCTGTAAAGTAGTTTGTGTAAATATCATTATCCCTGTTGTTTAGATGAAGAAACTGAGGCTTAGAGGGCATAAAATGATTTGTCCCATTTTGGAGCTGGCATTCAAGCCAAGTTCCCTAAGAGAGTCCAGTGCTCTTTCCATCACATCTTGTCACGTTTCTTAGCACTTAAAGATGTACAGAATTGAGAAGGGCTCCTGAATCTCCCATCACTGAAGTTCTTCCCCTAGAGGTAGTTCCCCCATGTCTGGAACACACTCTATCTTCATCTCTGCTGTAGAGACTCCAGGCTCAGACACTTACTAGCTGTGTGGCACCAGGTAAGTCACTTAACCATTGTTAACCTCAGTTTCCCTTTCTATAAAATGGGTATGATAATAACATCTACTTCCCAGGATTTTTGTGAAGAGCAAATGAGATAATAACTCTAATGTGCTTAGCACAGTGTCTGGTACATAGTAAGTCCTTTACAAATATTCGTTATCATTATTATTACTATTTCTATTTTCTTTTGCAACATGATTCAGGTGCCACTCCCTACACTTTCCTGATTCCCCTGGTTCTTAGCACTTCCTCCTTGAAATGACTTCATATTACTTTACATATACTTTTTATTGAATTGTTTTTCTACATGTTTTATCTTCCCCAGGGAAATATGAGCTTCCCTAAGCACAGAAACAATTTCATTTTGTCTTTGTATATTCAGAGTACAGTGTCTTGCCCATAGTAGGCACTTAATAAATGCTCATTGAATTGAAGGATGACTTATCAGAGATACTGTATTGAGAACTCATGCTTCACATACTGGGTGGACAAGATGTTCTAGTAAGTCCCTTTGACCTCTGGGATTCTATAAGTCTATAATGGAGGAGCTGGGTGGAGGACAGTGTGTATGTATCCCCATTTTACAGATGAGGAAACTCAGTTCCCAGAGAGGAGAAACTACTTGCCCGTAGTCAAACATCAAACAATACAAGATTATAGTTAAGTGTCCAGTACAGACTCTAAGGGCTGAGGAGTTCAGAAGAGAGACAACTTTGTTTCCCCTTTCCCTCTCTCCCAACCCCCAGAAGGAGAGGATGGTAAGGAAGAAGGGATGTGTTCAGCACCAGCCAAAAGAGAGAGCAACACGCAAACTAGAGGAATCAAGAAGAGCTTTCTTCTTGTACCAGATTAACTGACCTGCCTCCCTGATATTAGCAAAGTCATAGCTGGTCTCTCCCTTGATGCAGATGCCTGGGCATTTATTAGACAGATAAGGAACATGAACCCAGTACTTGGAAGGCAAGTAGCACAAAGGAGAGGCTGATGTTTAATATTTTGAGACAGAGAAAGTTCAGACCTGTAGATTTGGAATGGGGGTAGAGAAGTAGCAATAATCCTCCAGCTGGGAGAAGATTTCAGCAGCTCGTGCTCCTCCCACCCCCAGGAAGGCCTGTTCCATCAATGACAAGCCTTTTCTGATGCTCATGATCTGGTTTGGCCACATGTCTTTAAACCAGGGAAGAGGCTATTAGTGAGAGAAAGATTTCGTGCTCCATAGCAGCAGTGCTTGCAAGATCACATGGGCTAAGCAGTATCTCATTCAGTTTGGGGATGTTGGCCATACTTCTGTGGTTGTTTGGAAAAATTTATCTCATCAGAATCAATCTATTGGGTTTGACCCAAGACTAGGTCAAGTTGGGTCTTATCTAGAAAGAGTTCCAGGTATCCTTTAGTTCTTTTATTCCTGTATGTCACTTGGGAGACAATTAACTACCCTCATAACACCTTTGTGATGTGAGCACTTACTCAGTGGCCAGTAAGAGATGCTTTGGAGCTTTTAGGAATCAGAATGGTTGAGTGGAAAGAGGACCGAACTCCGAGACAGAAAACCTGGGTTTTAAAGAATACTCAAAAGACCTCCTGGCTTTGCTATCTAACACCAGTGTGACCTTGAGTAAGTCATCTTACTTCTCTAGGCCTCAGTTTGCCCTTTCACAAAATGGGGAGCAAATTGTACTAGGTGATTTCTGAAGAGTCTTGCCATCCTAGAACCTATGACCCTCCGAGTCCTGGCTCTTATTCCTATCAGCTAATGTGATGTAATCAATTTGTCAGTTTTTTCCTCTGTAAGATAGAGACAATAATAACATTAACTCCCTTCCTCCAAGGGCCACTATGAAGGTAAGTGATTTATAAGCTGTAAAGTGCTACAGAAAAGCCTGCCTCTATTATTACTGGTGTAATCCCGGAAAAGCAGCCAGTTGGTGGGTCACTCTGGGATCCAGTTAGAGGTTTCTTAATGGCGTTTCTTTATCCTTTGTCCCAATCTGAGTGAAAAGAAGAGAGAATGTGTGTCTATGGAGGTAGTGGGTGAGAGTGGCACCACCCATCTAAACAAAATAAAACAGAATGAAATAAAACAACTTATTTAAGTTTATATAGAGGTCAGTATGCTTGACTTAGGGCTTTTCTGCTGATTGGTATTTGTTTAGGAGACAAATTTGTTCTGCATGAACAAGTTAGGGGTATTTTTTTTTGTCCTCTGATTCACTTAACAGAAGGCAATTGTAAGAACTAGTTATGGCAGGAATTATGACCTTAGAGCACCAGTCGGCTTGAATTAAATAATTCTACATTTGCATTGTGATTGTATCTAATTTGAATTTTACTTCCTGCCTAAACATTTGGAAGAGCCGCACACAGCCTGGGGGTGGTTTCCGGAATTAAAGTCCCTAGTATAGTCAAGGTTTAGGAATGAAGGGCAGCATGACTCATGGGGTTATTAGGATCCACTTTGATTGAGGGAATAGTTTTCATGGTGAATTGTCTGATTGAAGGTGACAACTGACTGGGCTTTAGGAGTCCAGCATCCTTTGCAGAGCCCAGGGCATGAACAAGAGGCAGGAGGGGATGTGTGTGTGTGAACCAGATCCATTGGTAAGGGCTTCAGCTTGTCAGAATGGGGGCAGGAAAGCCCCTATTGAGTATGTCCAAAGAGAGGGTCCTTCTAAAAGGTATGGGTGAGACAATTTCCATTGGTCAAATTGGCCCCTAGAAACATGGCCAAGTGAGCAGCCAGAGAGAGGGTAGAAAAAACATTAGATGTAGATCCTCGGGAGACTTGGGTTCAAATATTATTTCTGCTGCTTACTAGCTATGAGAACTTGGGTAAATTTCTTCACTCCTCTTTGCCTCATTTTTATCATCTGGAAAATGGGGATAATAATACCCTGCCTGCCTCTGATAAACCAGTGAGATAACATGTTTGTAAAGTGCTTGGTAAGTTACTAAGCTTGTTATATATGTCAGACATTATTATTGGGCAATGTTGGTGCTGTAATATCTGGCCAGGCTTCCTCCCCTCGTAACCCTTTGGTCCTGCATCTAGCACCTTTAACTCCCCCATCACCAATCTAGAAGCCTCTCCAGCCCCTCCACAGGTCTTGGCATCAAATGTGTTCTTGACCCTGGATCCATGACTTAGTCAGAATGATTCAATTCACCTGGCACTGGACTTGAGGTTCGAAGATCTGAGTTCCACCACTTGATAGCTGTGTGACCTGGAGCAGACCACTTGGCCTCTCTGAGCATCTGTTTCTTCATTCAACAATGCCTGTAGTACTTAATCTCACCAGTTATGCTAACAACCAAGTGCTGCATACATATTAGGAGGCAACTGAATGGCATTGTGAACAAAGTCAGGAGGATGAAAGTCTGAATCCTGCTTTAGACCCTTACTAGCTGTGGGACCTTGGGAATGTCACTTAAACTCTTAGTCTCAGTTTCTTCATCTGTAAAATAGGCATAACAGCATCTGCTTCACAAAGTAATGAGGATCAAATGAGATAATATTTATAAAGTATTTTACAAACCTTAAGCTCTATGTAAATGTTGGTTATTAGCTATTAATATATTTCAGTATTTTGAAGAGCTGCAATTTAGTTGTTTGTGAGTCTTTATACCCTTGATATATTTTGCATGCTCTCTGTGAAGTGATTCAGATAGTCTTCTTGGATTCTTGTGGTCAAAACATTCATTTATCACCCCAGGGCTAGTCACATGGTAATAAGCTATCCTGAATTTCACTAGTTTAGTCCCCAGATGAACATGTGGTCTATTGCCAGACTTGGGTTTGGTCAGGCTTCCCACTTGATGGGACCAAGTACATCTTGTCTTCTGCTTTCCTGGCCTTTGAGAACCCAAGGCTCTCTCCATGTCACAATGAGCTGCAGAGAAAGACTTTTTGGGGAGGATTGTATTTTATATTCTAATTTATCCTTATCAGCACTATTATTATAATTACTATTTTCATTATTCCTTAAAAGCTTTGATTATTTTACAGTACTGGAGGGTCTGCTCAGCTTCAGGTGAATGAGTCTCAGCTGTGGAGGTCTTCACTGTCTATTCAGAACTAGATGAGGGGATGGATAATGGCCATAGTAAGACGGGCGCACTGTTGGATATTAGAAAAGGTCAGGAATCAAACTATGTACCGACCAAATATATATTGAAATAGTAGAGAGGACAATGCCATTGGCTTTTCTTCTAAGAGTGAAGGAATGGGAAAACACAAGGTATGTTGAATTCAAATGGAAATTGCATTAGGTCTTTGAAGAAGCTAGCTGTGGAATTATTTGAAAAGTACCAGGATAGGATCTAGTCCAAGACACCTTCTCTTCCCTCTTTAGTCACTGACTGATGCCTGAAATCCCACCACTAATGTTCATTCCTTCTACTTAAGAATTTGTCCTTTGTTAAAAATCTGAAACAAGCAATACCTTCTCATGCTATGCCATAGACATTGTGTACCTGGATTTCAGGAGAGTACTTGGCCTATCCTTGAATATAAGATCAATAGAAAGATGCATGCTAGATCCTAGCAAAGTTAATTGGTTCAGAAGTGGTTTAAAAACAAGAAGCAAGGAGGAGTTAATTAATAAATCAATGCTATTAACGGAATGCCACAGACCTCAATTCCGTTCAGCATTTTTGTTGATGGCTTGGGATATATGTCACCACAATCAAATTTTAGATGCCATGAACCTGGGAAGGGTAGTTAGCATATTGGACAACAAAATTAGGAACCAAAACTATCTCAACAGCCAAATTGAGGTGAAGATTATCTTGATTCTTTAATGAATCAGTGGTGTAATTGGGGTGAAATTTCTTCTCCCAATACAAAGTATAACCCATCCATGCCTTCTAATCCTGGGGGAGGCTTGTTGATGCTTTTCTGTATGTCCTCCATGGAGATTCTATCCAAAGCATTGGAAGCCTATTTCTGATTCTTTTAACATGGTGTATGTCTTTTCTTATTTTGTATTTAAGTTTTAAGATTTAAGTTTATAATAGGTTTCTTTTTCTTTTCTTATTGTGTATTTAAGTTTTAGTATTCAAGTCTAAAATTTAAAAAAAAGATAAAAACAATGGTGTCAATACCAGTGCCACTTGTACTGTAATGCTACTCTGATGTCTTACTGTGGCAAAGAGCTAGACCTGCATTCTTCAAGGCTATACCAATACTTGGCATAGTGCCACTTGGTTTTTGTTTTGTTTCTTTTTTTTTTGGCTAGGCAATGGGGTTAAGTGACTTGCCCAGGGTCACGCAGCTAGTAAGTGTTGTGTCTGAGGCTGGATTTGAACTCAGGTCCTCCTGAATCCAGGGCCAGTGCTCTATTCACTGCGCCATCTAGCTGCCCTGATAGTGCCACTTGGGAAGCCCATCTGTTACCTCTCACTATGCATAACAAATTCACCTTGTCGTTAATGTCTTTCATACCATTTATCCAATGTAAATCATCCTTAGTACTACACTATAGCTTATTTCTGCTCATGACCCATCATTCCATTGTCCTTTGGGTCATTTGAAATTTGGATTATTTGAATATCACTATGTTCTGTGATTCAAAGCCATCTAATATCACAGAATATTGGCGTTTACAAGCTAGGCTTCAGTGGTCAAAAGCAACTTGGGAACATTAAGAGCACTGCTTAGCTTCTCAAAAGTGATGTAGTCTGCACTTCTCCTCCTACTTAATTCTGGATCCAATTCATTCCTATCTTTAGAGCCTTTCTAGTGGTTAGATCAGCTAATGAATTAAGTCAAAGGGTCCCCTATCCAACTGCACATCATAATCTAGGCTATGTATTTCTCATCCACTTTGTTTTTCTAGTGTTGATGAATATGAGACTGTATTTTGAGTGAATATGGTCTAATTGAGGGAGCTATGTAGTGCTCTAAGGACTAGGAAGGTTCTCTTCTATGTGGGCTTTGTACAGGATGTGACACTGGTGAATGCCTTTGGTGAACATAGAGGATCCTAATTTCATAGATTCAGGGCCAGAAGGGACCTTAAAGACCATCTAGCCCAACATTATCATTTTACAAATAAGAAAACTGAGGTCCAGGGAAGTTAAGTGACTTGCCTAAAAGTCACATAGGTAGGAAGCACCAGATGTGGGATTGGAGGTAACTGCAGAGCCAGTGCTCTTCCCATGCCTTCCCTCTTCATTCCTCACTTATTCATGGTCATCAGTGGCTCTTTGAATCAAGTTTTCTCCATAGTTCTATCTGTCACTGAATCTTAAATGAACTTAACAGATGCAAGAACTGTTTACAAGAATTGTAAGGGGAATAATGAAAAGAGTGGGAAAGAAGGAGGCCTACCAGTGCCAACAGTACCACAAAGCAGTAATCATCAAAACAATTTGTTATTGGTTAAGAAATGGGTGGTTGATGTTGGAGGAGGGCCCTTGGAACTGCACTATTGCTCCACGGATCTGATGCATTTTTGTAATCAATAAGCCGTAGAAATTGTGATGTCCTATCCTCTACATCTCTCAGGCAATTGTGTAACTATGAAGAGTCATTGAGGCAGCACAGTGGATAATATTCCAAATGTGGTATAAGGAAAATTCACCTCCTGCCCCAGATACTAACTCTAAGACCTTAGTTACCCTCCATGGACCTCAGTTTCCTCATCTGCAACGTGAAGGGGCTGGACTTAATGGCTTCTAAGGTCCTTTCCTGCTCTAAATCTATGATCCTATGAAGAAGTAGTATTTTGTAGAAAGCTGTCTATGAAAGCAAGGCTATTTCCTTCTGATGCTTTCATCAAGGATACCCTCAACATATATACAAACCGTTCTCATTATTGATGGAATTGAGAAAATAGACATGTTTCTGTGGCTGCTGATGTCTTCCTAGCCATCTTTTCTGGTTATATTACTGTCTGTGATTTTTTTACATTCCTATCTTGTGCCTTCTCATGTCATGGATATGATCCTGGGTTCTTAAAGATTATCAGTGGAATGTCAATTTCAGAATTTTTTAAACCAATTCACAAAGGCACTGAAGACCAACTTAACAAAATATAGTTAGTCTCAGCACTAGAATGAGCTTCAATGGATGCCAAATATTTTGGTCTAGGTAACTGAATAAAACAGAAAAAAACCATAAAATGGTCCCATTCCTTGTTGTCCCATTCACTTCTATAGTAATGGCAACAGAGTAGTGGGAAAAGAGGGCAGGAGTGTTAAGAATCATACAATTATTAAACGGTCTACAAACATTAATAAAACTGTTTGGTACTCTTAATATGGGATATTTGTTCAATGGCTAACAAGATGATACAATATTGGACTCGCTGAACCATATCCATATTGACATCAGTATAAATGAAACCAGAAGATATAAATTAGTTGTTGCTAAATAGGACAGCTTACAAGTTATTTTCAGAGAAGTAAATAAAGTAATTGGAGGAGGAGGTTTCATTGTGTGCCCAAAGGCAACAAGAAAAAATTTCATGGTACACTTGGTCATCTAGCCTTGCAGTGCTCATGACTACCAATGAGCAAGCAGACCACCATGAAGACAATTGTAGCTAATACACTGCCATCTGTTACATAGAATGAGTAGAGCAATTCTTTTCAAGAACTTGAGATGATTCTCTCAAACTGTGCCAACATATATCTTGGTACTTGATGACTGATTCAAAGAGGACACAGAGGAAGAGAGCAAAGATTGTTAGAAGATATGGCTATGGATCAAGAAATGAAAGAGGCTAAAACTTCATGTTTATATACTATTCTTCAGTAATAGAGTTGGAAGATGGGGAACATAGTGAGCACTGAAGAACATCGCAAAATATGAAATGGACTTTATCTTAATAGACTGGTTAATAATCTGGAAGTCACTTTAGATTGAGTGGTCTGAGTGCAGTCAGATGATTGACTTGCTAGAGCAGATGCCAACTTTAATTCCACATTTTAATAAAGGATAAAGATGAAAAGATGGCACTGTAACACTTCCAAATGGACCTATTTAAAAGAGCTGTTGACCCTAAAAAAAATGGAACACGTAAAGACATTGACTCTATCACCATTTCTTAGAAAAGTTTAACTGATTTTAAACAGTCATCATACTGAGCAAGCCAAAAGAACATGAAAACTACCTCAGCTAGAATGTACTTAATAATTTTAGCCATCTGAGAAGCATGGCAGCTATAGAAAGTGCCAGTTCAGATTATAAGCATATACAGCGGAAAGACCATGGACTCAGGAGTCTGAAGATCTGGGTTTGAATCCCTATTGTGATGCTTACTACTTATATGACTGTGGGCAAGACACTCAACCTTCCCTGGCCTCAGTTTCTTCATCTGTAAAAATGAAGGAGTTGGGCCAGAAGGCCTTTGAGATCCCTTACAGCTCTAAATCCATGGTGCTATGACAAAAGGTTATCATCAGTATAAGTTCACAAAGGACTGAAAGGTAATGGAAGGGAAAATAAGACTGGAGAAACCTTTATCAAAGACCTCACTAAGCCTAAGCCTCTCATCTTGCTAGCATTTGTAGATGAAGCTGAAAAGAAAACAACAAATGAATGTGAAATGGACCAGATTTCCCCAGCACTCCTGTGGTGATTAGTCTCATCAGTGATGATAGCGGAACTAACACATTTGGGTTCACTTGATATCCTATGTGAAGACATGGCAATGGCCCTTAAGAAAAAAAAATGAGGAACAGTGGCTAAATGAGAACAAGTAAATTCAATAGAAACCTACTCCACAGGTGACCATTTTAAAGGAACTCTGTTGGAATCAATTGATCAAGGGATCAATTTTTAAGCTTGCTCAAAAAGGGGAAGATTATAAAAGAATGTAAAAGATCACACATGACACTACTATTGAGAAAAACATATTTTATGGAGATGAGAATAGCAGATCTATGAGTTAATAATGTTACCAATGGTTACTGATCTATAAAGGTTCTGAGTATGGCAACAGATAATGACTGCTATCTGAGGACCAACTTAACAAAATATAAGGCTCAGCACCAGAGCTTTTCAAATGTTGAAAATGATCTAGCTGTTAATGTCTTGTCATTTATGAAGAATCTATCGTGAGTCAGAAACTTGACAAATATTACCTCATTTCATTGCCCTTGAGATGTAGGTGCTATTATTATCACCATTTTACAGTTGAGGATACTGAGGCAGACAGAGGATAATTGACTTGCCCAAGGTCACACAGTTTGTCAGTGACAATTGACAAGACATTAATGGCTATCAAAGGATATACCTACTTTCTTATCTCCATAAAATCTTCATGATAGCAATCTATACATGCACTGTGGTTATTTTTTAATGCAAATATTAAGAAGGAAACAGATAGGCCTTTACTTTTCTACAGAAGATCATATCTTCATAGTTACACAATACACCTAGAGGTTAACGGGATACAAAATGTCCCTCTTTATTTTATTTTTTAAAACATAACTGTTTTTTTAATCACAAAATCATTTCTGAAACCCCCTCCCTCATTCATTAAACCTTCTCTTGTAACAAAGTAAAACAAGCAAAAGTATATGATAGAATAACTGAATCTGACAAGCTAGACAACATTTTGTCCTAGTAGGTCCCTACCTCTCTGATACAGCAAGGGGAGTATGTTGCATTATGTGTTTTCCAGGACCATCAATGTTTTTTTTCAGTTATTCCAATTTTGCCATTGTTAATGATCTTTTCTTAGTGAGTGGGTATATTGTTCTTTTGGTCTGTCATATTTTACTCTATATCAGTTGATATGAAATGTTCCATGTTTCTCTAAGTCCTTCCTATTTGTCAATTCTTAGGCATGACACTAGGTCTCTAGGTGACATTGTAGATAGAGCACTTAGCTTGAAGTCAGGGAGATCTGAGTTCAAATCCAACTTCAGACACTTATTAGCTGTGCAATCCTGGGCAAGCCATTTAGCTTTTGTCTGCCTCAGTTCCTTCAACTGTAAAATAGGGATAATAACAGCACTCATCTCACAGGGTTGAATCAAAATAACCTGGTACAAAAAAGGTGCTTTCCCATCATAATATTTCTTTACATTTACATGCAACAGTTTTTTTTCACCTTCTCCCTGATTGATGGGTACCACTTTGTTTTCAGTTCTTTGCTACCACAGAAAGTACTGCTTTGAATATTGTGGCATATATTTAAATTTTGTCTCTGTCTTTTGCTTCCTGGGGGGAGGGGGTTGCAGATGCCCAGTAATGTAATCACTGGTTCAAAGATTATGAACAGTTTAAGCATCTTTCTTGCAGAATTTAAATACACAACAAATTGGACCAATTCGTAACTCTGAAACATTGTATCAGTGTGCCTGACTTTCCATAGCCCCTCCAACATTGATTATTTCCATTTTTTTCACTCAGTTTGGTGGATGTGAAGTGAAATATTTTCATTTGCATTTATCTTGCTATGAGTAATCCGGAACATGTTTTCAAATAGTAATTAGTTTGCAATTTTTATTTTGAAAACTGTACATATTCTTTAATGACATTTCTAAGAGAATAGGTCTTGGTGAGATGTATTTTTTAAATTTCCTACATTTCTTCAACAACAGATTTTATCAGTGCTATTAAATATAAAGATTTTTGCCACTTGACAGTTTTTCTTATTTTCTTTTTATAGACTTTTGTTTGTGCACAAATTTTAAGAAAATTGTTATTATTTTTATTTTTACATCCATTTTATTTCCCTATTGCTCCGCCCTCTCCTTCCCAGCAAGCAATCTTGTATAACAAAGAATAAAAAAAGGGAAATGTTCCGCACAAGTAACCAACCAATTATACACTCATAGTCCCCTACTTCTGAAAAGAAGAGAGAAGTGTCTTCTCCTATCTCTTCTTTGGTGCCAAGCTTGGTCATTATACTTTGGTAGAATTCAGTTTTGATTTTCTATTGCTGTTGTTTTTTCCATTTATATTGTTGTAGTCATTGTATATATTGTTTTCCTGGTTCCACTTAATTCATTTTGCATCAGTTCATCCAAGTTTTCCATGCTTGTCGGTATTCATTGCTTCTTATAGCCAGTAATATACCATTACGTTCATGTACCACAATTGTTTAGCCATTCCCCAATCAGTGGGCCTCCAATTTGTTTCCATTTCTTTTCTATCACATAAATAGAATCTATAAGGTATATAAGGTCTTTCTTTTGGTCATTGACTTCCCCTTCCGACCCCCACCCCCCTATATGCCTAACAATGGAATCTCTGAGTCAAAGAGTATAGACATTTTAGTCACTTTCTTTGCATGATTCCAAATTGCTTTCCAGAATGGTTGGAACAATTCACAATTCCATCACCAATTCAATACTGTGGCTGTTTTTCTTCAACCTCTCCAACATTGACTCTTTTCATCTTTTGGTATCTTTGCCAATTTGCTCAGTATTAGGCAAAACCCTTAAGTTCTTTGGATTTAAATTTCTCCTACTGTTTGGAGCATTCCTTCACATGGTGGTTAATAGTTAGAAAAAAAGCTGAGAACTGCTTTGAACATTTATCTATTGAGGGGTGACTGTGCAAAACTTTTTGAAGTTTATATGATTTGAATTATCTATTTTGTCCTTTTTATGTCCTGCCTATATTCTTCATTAGGTTTGAGAATTCTCTCTTTAGCCATAGTTGTGAAAAAAAGCAGCTCCTCTTTATTTTTATTGTGAATTTTTTTCATTTCATTAATTCATTCATAATTCTTTTCATCCATATATTCTTTCATTTAATCATTCTTAATTATGTTCATTCGTTCTGAGTTTGTTGTGAGATATAATGTAAGTTCATGCTCTGTCAAACTACTTTCCAGTTTTCTTGGCAGTCCTTATCAAAAAGTGAGTCTTTTCTGTTCTTGGGTTCATCAAGGTCTGAACTTCTGTTTCTTGCTTATCTAATATTGTTTACCGACCAACTTTTACTATTTTTCAGCCAGTACAAAAAAAATTTGGTTGACCATTGCTTTATAATATAGTTGTGGGTTTGGTCATGGTATGTTCCCTTAATTGTATTTTTCCCTCTTAATTTCCCTGAAGATCTTAAAACACTTTTTCCTCCAAATAAATTTTGTTGTTGTTTTGTCTACTTCTAAGAAATATCTCCTGGGTAATTGAATTGTCATAGTACTAAATCTGTAAATTGATTTAGGTAGTATAATCATTTTCATTATATTGGCGTGGTCCACCACAAGCTCTGAATATATTCAGAGTTTTTTTTTTTAAAACTTGCTTTTTTAAAGAATATTTTGGTAATTGTATTTTAATATAATTGGTTTCCTTTGTAATTCTATGTCTCTTTTGTTTGTTTAGTTATTTTTCAGTCCTGTCTGACTCTTCATGACCCCTTTTGGAGTTTTCTTACTTAGATACTAGAGTGGTTTGCCATTTCCTTCTCCAGTTCATTTTACAGATGAAGAACTGAGGCAGACAGGGTTAAGTGACTTGCCCAGAGTCACACAGCTTGTAAGTGTCTGAGGCCAGATTTGAACTCAGGGAGAGGAGTCTTTCTGACTCAAGGATTGGTGCTCTATGCACTATGCCACCTAGCTGCCCTAGGCCATTAGAGCCCTAATAAGCATGGAGCAACCAGAGTTTTGCTCTCAGGGCCTACCAGTCCTTCAAGGCCCAGTTCAGCTCAAGTCTCATCTTCATTGATGACTCCAGTCCACAACAATCTTCCTCTGTCCTCTGAACTCCCAAAAATAAATTGTTTACACAGATCACTGGACACCTTCCAATACCACTTAATATTGTCAGATAGCTTTGCACATGTCTATTTCTATAGCTATAGTGTCAGCTCCATAAGAGCAAGAAAAAAGATCTTATTTAGGGTGAGGGTGGCTACTAGGAGCTACTGATAGGTAGAATATCAGAACTGAAGAGTTCTTTTACTATAGAAGGGGAAGAGAAGGAAATAAGCATTTATGTAGTACTTACTGCATGCTAGGCACTGTGCTGAGCATTTTACAAATACTATTTCATAACATAGAATATTTATTCGTTCATGAACTTTGTTCAATCCATTCATTCAACAAGTATTTATTAAGGACCTACTATGTGCATGGAGGCACTACAGGTACCAAAAAAAAAAAGAAAGAAATTGTCTCTGCCACCTTAAGGACCTGACGGAGGAAACAACATGTAACCAGATAAGTGAATAAAAAACAAATACAAACTAATATTGGAAAGGAAGAGGATACTTCTAAGCCCATGCAAAGATGAGAGAGGCAGTGTTGTAGATGGGGAACAGCAAATTGGCCAGTTTGGTTGGGACATAGAGCACAAGAAGGGGAATAATATGGAATAAGTCTAGAAAGGGAGGTCAGAAACAACCTTTTAATAGCGAAGAGCTTTAAATGCCAATGGAGAAGTATGAATTTTATTCTAGAGGCCATGGGTAGTCCTTGGAGCTTTTTTGGGCAGTGGAGTGACATTATTGGTCATTGTCCACTGAGTGCAAGCAATAGGGCCAGTGGTTGGGAGACAGAAGATAAGGTAAAACCTGGTCCCTGCCTCCAAGGAGCTCATAGTCATAAGGAATTAGATGCGAACACAGATAATACACAATATTACATGATAATAACATTAGAGAGAGGCAAAATTAAAGTGCTTTCTGAGGTCTGATGGAGAACTTTATTACTGAGGGCAAGGAAAGAGTTCATGCAGGAACTGAAAAAGAATTTAGACTATAGATTAGAGTTAATCTAGTGCAATCATCTCATTTTACAGACTGGGAAACTGAGGCCCATAGAAGTGAATGGAATTGCTAAATTGATTTTTTAAAAATTTCCCCTCTCAAGTAGCTCAAGTCTACTAGACTTGTCAATCTTGCTTTGATTTGGGAAGGTGTGTGTGGAAACCTGAGACATGATGTCATCTATTGGCGGCAGCCAAATGGTTTTTTTTCTTGCAGCCATGCAATCCTTCTGTTTGCTCACCATATTAGATGACTTAAAAATAATTTATTATAGGACCGATAGTGAAAACATGATCCTTGAATGTGAAATGTGAGATATGAAAAGCTACATGCAATTGGTTCTGGCATTTAGGGCCTGACTTTCCTCCTGGCTCTGCTTCAGGGAGCCCTGCATCCACAATGTCACCTCTCATTCTTTATGTTGGAGAAGATCCTGCAATGCACCCAAACATCATGTGCAGTAAGCAAAGCAGCATTTCATCTGTTTCAAGGGAGCAGAAGGTTGATGTTAATCCCAGGAAAGCCTCCTGATAGAATGACTTGTTTTCTCTGTGACTTCCCCGGGCATGTGCCAAGAAAGGTGTGCTTTCAAATAAGTCTGATTTTTCTCTTTAGGTTGGTCTGAACATTTGGAAGATGGAGATCTGGGGGATGCAGACTCACACTTCCTAACTCTCTCCTGAGCATTCTACCATGGATCATCACAAGCCTAATGAGCTAGTGGAAAGATCTAGAGGCTGCCAATCCAGAAAACTAACCCAGCCCACTCTGGACCTTAGTTTCATCTGTTAAATGATGAGGGATGGGCTGTAGTAAGGGTTTTTTAATCCTTTTTTCTGTCATGGACCCTTTTAGTATTCTTTGTTGTTTAGTTGTGTCTGACTCTTCATGACCCCATTTGGGATTTTTTTTTTTTGCCAAAGATACTAGAGTGGTTTGCATTTCCTTCTCCAGTTCATCTTACAGATGAGGAAACTGAGGCTAACAGGGTGACTAGCCCAGGGTCCCACCTGAAGCTGGTGGTCCTCCTGACTCTAGGCCTGGGGTTCTATACACAGCATCACCTAGCTGCCCTTTGGTAGTCTAGTGAAGTCTATGAACCCTTTTTCAGAATATTGTTTTCAAATGCATAAAGCAAAATACGTAAGATTACAAAGGAAGCCAATACATTGAAATATAATTATCAAAATATAAAAAAAACAGACAAATGAGTATATGGACCCAGGTTAAGAACTTCTGGACTAGGTAATCTTTTTTTTTTTTTTGGTGACTCATTTTTTACATTTTATTGAGTAAATGATTTAAAAGGTAATAACAATACTTTTAAAACTACAATATCTTTCCACAACCATCTACCTTCCCAAAAATAACCTATATGTTTTTTCTTCTTACACATTTTAACTTTTTAAAAGCCATACTTATATTAACATGCCACTTTCAACAGTTTCTTCACACTAATAGCAATTAAATGTGGAAGGAAGGATTATCTAGTTAAAATGGAAGGGGAATTAATTATTGTAATAATAATGTAATTCATAATAAAGTTACTAAGAAAGGAAAGCAGAGGCTACTCAAGGCAGCCCTTGCTCTGAAGGTCTCACCATTGCATTACCAAGAATTCATTTTGCTGGTGACCGAGTCAAAGAATTTTTTTTTCCTAACATACAAAACACAAAAATAACCTAGGTAGAAACTAGATCCAAATGTTTCAAAAAGAATCAGCTTTGATATACAGAAACAAGGACTAGGTAATCTTTAAGATACTTTTCAGTTCTAAACTTTATAAAGCTATGGTTATATGGCTAGTAAATCCAGAATGTGTTAGATGAGAAGTTGGAAGATCTTAGTTTCATTAGCACCTCCTGTCTCTTGGTAGAATCATAAGATAACAGATTTAGAGGGCAAAGAGGCCAACAAGTCCAAGCCTCTTATTTTACAGGTAAAGAAACTGAGCACCATAGAGATGAGAGAAAGAGAGAGAGAAAGAGAGAGAGAGAGAGAGAGAGAGAGAGAGAGAGAGAGAAACAGGGTTAAGTGACTTAACCAGGGTCACACAGCTAATAAGTCTCTGAGGCGGGGTTTGAACCCAGGTCCTCCAACTCCCTATCCACTCTGTCATACAGAGGTGTCATATTAGACGAAATCACAGAATCTAAGACTTGCAAGGAAGCTCTGCAGTCATCTAGTCCAATCTCTATATTGACTAATAATTTGCTCTACAAAATTACTTACGTGGTCATCAGCCTCTGCTTGAACACCCCCAAGGAGAGGGAACTCATTAGAGCCCTAATAAGCATGGAGCAACCAGAGCTTTTTGCTCTCAGGGCTTTAACACTGGGGAATTAGAATATTGGAATTCGCAGTTGCATTTCAGGTCTTCTCCCTGGACCATAAGAAAAATGAGTCTGAATGCCTTGAAAGCCATGGTGTGCTTCTTACCCTGCTGCCTGGCCTTAGGAACCAGGGCTTTGTTGTAGGGATTTTAATATTGGTTAATAAAAAGTTACCACTTTCTTCTTCTTCCTAGGGAACCTACATGGAGGGCAGGGGAGGAGCTTGCTCTCCATGGCAGTTGTGCCAAGTGGAACAGAGCCAAAAGAAGGCCATGAGGATGGAAGACCTTTGAGAGGAGCAAGTGCATGAAACCTCGTGTTGGCACCCTAAGGGGAGAAAGTCACCCTCTCACCACCCTACGGCTCCCTTTCACATTCTCATTATATTCGTCTCCCTGGGCCCAGCCTTTCCTGCTCCATCACGTACATAAGCATCCCAGGACAATTATGTTTGACCAGTTTAACCTGTTCCAAGGAAAAGGTCCAAAACCCACCTGTGAATTCTGGGAATTATGGTATCAGACAGCATTTCCAGAGTGGGAAGAGAATGCTGTCTCTCTGCGACTACAATTCTCAGAATTCACAACTGGATTTCATCGTTTATCCCTGGCCCAGAGAGGAAATCAGTCTTATTGGCATGACCTAACTGCCTTCTCACTCTAGAATTTCCCTTAGCACCTATGGCCTTCTCATCTTGGAATGTCCTTGAAACATCCTGACCCCTTCTTCTACTGCTGAGTTCCTTCCAGGGGCCTCTATTTGGGGGATGGGCTTATGCCAGTTATATTTCATTCCCCTCTCCACTGTACTTCTGACTCTCTGGACTTAGCCACTATATGCCTTCCCCCATTTTGAAGGTCCTTTTTATGTATTGTCTTCCCCCATTAGAATATAAGGTGCTTGAGGGCAGGGACTGTCTGAATTTTTGCTTATATGTATATCTCCAGCACTTATCGTAGTGTACAGCACACAGAAAGCACTTAATAAATGCTTATTGCCTTGCTTTGCTTTGACTAACCCATTGTATCAGGGTGGGCTGCCTGAGCCTTTCCTGGCCTAGGCCCCCTCCCCATTTAACATCAGTGAAGGAATCTGGAGTAATTGTAGTAGTGCATAATAGCCTAGGGTCTTCTAAGGTTTTCCTCTCCCTCCCTTCTACTCCAATCAACTGGATTTCCTCCAGCTACTCTGGAAATCATTATCCCATAAGGAGGGCCATTTCTACTTTTGTCATCTCTAATTGTTAGAAAATTTTTCTTTGGCTCAAATCTTCTCTGTGACTTCTATCCCATTGCCCTGGTTCTGTCTCGTGGGGTTAAGTAGTGAATGTCTACTAACTCATCTCCAATACTAGAATATGTAATATGGTAAATATGCCCCCTGAAGTATTGGGGTCTGTTCTTTTAAAGGCCAAGTCAGATGTCCATGAAGCCCTGGTCCATGCAACCTTCCCTGACCTTTATTTTGAGGTACAAAGCAAAGTGCCGTGGGAGGCCCGAGGAGCGAAGTTTGTTACCAAGGGCAGAGGAGAGGGAAAGCTTCCTAGAGAAGGTGGTATTTTTAAAAGTAGTTTTCATTCCGTTCTATTCTACATTATAATTCTTTTTATAGGTGACTGTAAGTGCTTTAAAGATGATGTCTCCAGAACCCAGGACATTGCCTGGAACAAATGGTTTGGTTATTGATCAGTTGATTTTTTTTTTATTATAGCTATGTGAAGGATGGTTTGAAGAAGAAGACAGACTGGCAGCAAAGAGAGTCATTGTGAGACTTATTGAAATAGTCCAGGTGAGAGGTGATGGGGCTTGAACCAGGATAGTGGAGACTCTGTGAATAAAAAGAATTAGATGGATGACCCAGATTGTATGGAGGTAGAAACAACTAGAAGGGGCAAATGATTGGATATGAGGGCAAGGGGGAGGGAAAAATCAAGGATGACTCTGAGGTCAGGTAGCTGGGTAGCTGGAAGATGGGCACCACCATTGACAGGAACAGGAAAATTTGGAGGAGGGGTAGATTTGAGAGGTCCCCCCAAGATAGATCTGCAAACACAAACCTGTGAAAATGAGATGTGATCTGTTCTAAGTTGGATGGCTCTTGCCACCCAAAGAGCTGCTAAAGTTCTCAGGTTTTCTTCCAAACAGAGAACAGCTGGAGCTGAACTTTTATTAGGTTAAACAAAAATAAATGGATTCTCTGCTCTGGGAAGCTTCACGGCCACCTGTTGAGCACTGGGGGATGGAGTCAAGAGACCTGGGCCTGGACCTTTGCTCCTATATTCCAGCAAGGTAACTATGATCAACTCATCATTTCAGCCATCTGACTCTCAGTTTCCTCATATGTAATATTGGGCAAGTCACATAAGCTTTTTGGGCCTGGGTATCCTTCTTTGTACAGGGAAGGTATTGGACTAGGTCAGGGGTGGTGAATCTGTGACCTTGAGGCTACGTGTGGCCCTCTAGGTCCTCAAGTGTGGTTCTTTGACTGGATACAAACTGGATTTATGTAGCCTCAAGGCCATAGGTTCCCCACCCCTGGACTATGCGGTCTCTAGGTCTCCTCTTTCTAAATCTTACGTTCCCGTTATCATTTTAAGGGAAGGAAAGCTCAGAGAGACAACCCATTGTAGTGGTGAGAGTGATGGATTTGGAGTCAGTAGGACTTAGGTTAAAATCCAAGCTCTGTTATTTATTACTTGATTTACCTTGTTCAGGTCACTTAACTGGGCCTGTCTCCTCATCTGTTAAATGACAGTTGGACCAGAAGTTCTCCAAGGCCCCTCCTAGCCCTAGCCCTAAAACCCTCTGAACCTAAGTACCCTTCAATCTCTCATAAAGTTATACTTCAGTAGTTTCTCATGTCTTTGATCCCCACCACTCTGTCTCTCTCCATGCTGATTTTGAATTTCTCTTAAGCAGGTAACATTTTCACATTTTCCTTGTCAAAAAGTCCTGTGGTGTCAAAAATGATAGGCCTCAAAATGGAGGCAGCCGTGCCTTGATGAGGCCATCTCAGAGGAATTTCTGAGATGCCCCTCAAGAGAAGTGTGATTACACCCCAACTAATATGGAGACAGCAGTCACATGGTGTGAAGCTTTGTGGGGACATGTCCCAGCTCATTAACCTCCTCGGCCAGCTCCCTTTTGTCTGGTGCCAGTCGCCATATGGAACCTCTAAACTCTTCATTTAGCAGTGAAGTGGCCTCTGCTGTGTGAGGTGGTGCTTTTCCTTAATGGGAATCCAAAATGCCCTGGAAAAAAAAGAATTAATTTAAAATAAGTCTTTAGGATCACAAATCATTAACAGACATGTTCCAAAAATGCACAAAGAATTACAACTTTAGGGGATTCTGGAAACCTCCTCCCTATAAATGAGTGAAGAATTGGTTTGGATGAAATAAAAAAATCATCAAAGGTTCGGACTCCAAATGCAAACTTTTTTTTTTTAAAGTTAGGCAAAAAGTGAGGCTTAGCAAAAAAAAATTTTTTTTTAATTTAAAAACATTTTTAAAGTTGAGGTGGAGGTAGGGAGAGGCAAAAACCCACTGAAGGACTGGCCATCATGATTTTTCTTATATAGCCATCTCCTTGGAGTCGTGAAGACCTGGGTTCACATCCTGCACCTGATACTGTTCAGCTATCTAACCACTTAAATTCTCTGATTCTCAGTTTCCTCATCTGTAAAATGAGAACACTAATACCTGTAAGTCCTACCTCCCACAGCAGCTAGGTGGTGCAGTGGATAAAGCATTGCTCTTCGAATCAAGATGAGTCATTTTCCTGAGTTCAGATCTGGTCTCAGATACTTGCTAGCTGTGTGACCCTGGGCAAGTCACTTAACCCTGATTACCTCAGTTCCTCATCTATAAAATGAGCTGGAGAAGGAAATGCCAAACCATTCCAGTATCATTGCCACGAAAACCCCAAAATGAGGTCACAGAGTCAGACGCTACTGAACAAAACTACCTCCCACGGTTGTGAGAATTGAACGAGATAATCTATAGAAATAGCTTTGTAAACTTCAAAGCATAACAGTAATCCATGATCATTATTGCTACCACCACCAGAAGGAGCACTGAATTTAGAGTCAGAGGGCCTAGGTTTGAAACCCAGCTCTGCTCTTACCAGCTACGAGAATGTGGGTGAATCACATCATGTCTCTTGACAAAATGAGGTGGTTGGAGCAGTTGATCTTTAAGGTACCTCCATCTCTAACATCCTCACTGTTGCTATGGGGGAATAAAAGATATGCCATTTTAGAAATATTGTGTAATGAAAATGGCCACCTTGTTCTTTTCTCTGTGAGGGGTTTTCCAGCTGACTATCTGTAAGAACCACTAACCAGTACTCAAGCTATAATAGTCTCGTTGAGCAAGCAGGTGATACGCCAGACAGCCAAATAGCCAAACAGCTGAGCCTTCATTATGGGAAGTCAGTGATCTGCTTTCCTTTATGACAGAACAGCACCCTGTTGGTCCAGTTAAATACTGTCGACGGCTGCTTATTGGCTGTATATCTTAAAACCCATCGTAGAATAGAGCTTATGTCTAACCAAGAACCATTTCTTGAGCAGGCAGAGGCTGCTACTGGAGATGCATTTTTTTTAGCATACTCATAAATCTCTCTTCCTTTCATTTTGGTTTCACTTGGTTCACTTTGTTTGAACTCCAGTCTTTGATCCTAGCAGTAAGTGAAATCGTTCCTGATCTCTTCGGAAACCCAGGTTGAAAAATTCACCAATAACATGTCTAGCCTGAGCAATCAATCAAGCAATAAGTATTTACGAAGTGCCTGCTAGGTGCCAGGTGCTGTATTAGGAACTGGGGATAGAAATGAAACAGTCCCTACCCTCAAGGAGCTTACATTCTATTGGGAGACTGTCTCTCTCTTTCTCCCCTCTTTCTCCTCTCTGTGTCTCTCTTTATGTCTCTCTTTCTGTCCCTCTCTCCCCATATGCACAAATACATTACATACCCATATATATGGATATATATACACACACGTAATAAGTATATACAAATAAACATACAAATACAAGGATGTTTGGTTGTTGTTGGTTTTTTTATTGTTGTTGCTGTTTTGTTTTGGTTTTTTTTTGGCCAGAAGATACCTGACCATTGGAGGATCAAGAAAAGTCTCATGTAGGTGGTGACCTTGAGTTGAGCTTTTAAATTCTAAGACTGAAATGTTTGCGAGCTCCCATGTGCTGAATCGCCGTCCTAAGGGTTATTGAATAGTAAGTCTAATAAGGAGTTCACTACTGTAAAGGACTCTCACTCTGGTACACCGGGTTAGAAGTCAGAGGACCAGGATCAGAATCCTGTTGACTTCCTGCGAGATCTTGGACAGATCACCTGAATTCTTTAGACTTCAGTTTCCTCATCTGTAAAATGGCTAGGGGTAAGGGGACAGGGGGACGAGTAGATGCCTTCTAAGGTCCTTTCAACTCTAGCTCTATGAGCCTGGTCAATACAACGGCAACTACCGGCTGGCCTCTTAACACAAAAGCTTCTAAACCACCTACTAAATGTGCAGAGATATTCCTGCTTAGGTGTTTTGATTAGGGCACTATTTGGCTGCCTCATACATGTGGTCTCAAAAACATTCAAATATTCAGACCATTTCTCTTATTTGAAGGGCACTTAGAGCATGCACTGCCCCTTGAGGCATGAGGCCTGGGTTCGGGCACCGCCTCTGACACTGCTGTGACCAGGAGCAAATTATTTAACCCAATGAACCTCAGTTTTTCCATTTGCAAAAAAAAAATGTAGTAATAATACTTACCTGACAGTATTGTTGTCAGGAAAAAAAAACCCCTTTATAAGTTAGTTTTCCAAGTTTCCACTAAATCCATTTAGTGTCATGATTTAGTCAAGTAGTCACTCAGAAAGATTTAAGATCGGAACTGGAGTTGTGGCTTTGTGAATAGAGAAAGACCAGGATGTAGAAGAGAGAAGAGTCACATGATTTTAGAGCTATAAGCGCTCTTTTTGCAAAGGAAGAAAATGAAAGATGACAAGACTTAGCCCAGCTCTGTAAGTTGGCAGTGGTTGGACCTTGCTGTCATTTGATTCCTTCCAACTGAGTTCTCTTTTGATTTCCTTATTTTCTTGAAAAAGAGAGAGCTTTGAGAGCTAAAGGAGAGTTGGGCCAGTTTTTCAGTGTGTCATTTTGCCCAATAATTTGCACAAGGAAAACGGAGTTCAGTCCTGGGAAGTAACTGAAGGAGGGAATAACGTGGTTTTTAAACGCCCCCTTACAGTGTCTGAAGTTTACAGGTCCACACCTGTATTCAGTTAGGGTTCTCAGATACTAAATAGTTCTTTTTTGTATGTTTTTCCCCCTTCCCTAAAACATCTCAGTTCACCTTTAACCGTCTTCTTTAAGACAAGTGGATGAGATTTCAACTTCAGAGCTAGATGCAAAGGGGTCCTTAAGAACTTGTGACCCCCAGGTCTTTGGAGTTGGTCAAACCAACAATCAACAGATGGGTCCCCAGGCCCTGCCAACCCTTCAAAGGGCCTTGGCTATCATGGAACAATTCCTCCTCCCCCACATCTAGTAAGTACAGTGAAACTGGGCTTCATTTGACTTTTTCTCTTTGCCCTTTTGATATTGGTGCCTTCTCAACTTTAAGGCTCATCCAGCGTTGTCATAGTCTGGCCAGAATCTGAGGGGAGACAGATACTGATAAATTCCCTTTTGATCTTTGCAAAGCCACTCAGTTTAAAAAAAAAAAAAGATAAAAGAAGAGGGTTCTCTGTTTGGATGGAAGGGTTTGTTCAAAGTGCTGACTTAGGCCTCACTGATTTTGCTCCTTACTTCAGTATCAAATCTGGCCTGGGAAGGGGGCCTGGATAAAGTTTCCTAACATAGCCAGCTCACAACCAGGAAACCAAATTAATTAGGTGACAATCATTTAAGTGATTTTCAAGGAATTGTTGGAGTTCAAACATTTATCACTACCTAATGCATAGTCAACAGCCTGGGACAAACAATTCAACAAAAGCTTTCTTCATTTTTGAGGGATTATGTTAATTTTCATTAATCTTACATATTACCAACTTCTTCCCTATGAATGCTATCTGAAAGCTCCAAATGTCTTCTTTGATCTTCTGAAAAAAAGAAAAAGAAGAAAAAAGATTTTCCACAGACATTTGCTTAGAAATGACATTTGAATGACCCTGAACCCCAGGCTGAAATAGAGTGGCTAAGTTTTTCCTATCCCAAACCTAATTAATCTATCTATGTTAAAATAATAATAATAATAATTCTTGGTGAGAGGAAAATAGATGCTATATAGATTCCCCCATATCAGTCTAGTCCTAAAGTCCTGTTTTGGTCTATGATAGCTGTTTAAATACATGAATGAATAATGTACAGAAAATATATGATCACATTACAATGTCTATCTACTAAGATTTTATAGTCCTGGAATGTTTGAGCTGGACAGGAATTTAGACCGTGGAACATGGAATGTTACAGTAGTGAGAGATTTGAGAGATTGTCTATCCCAGCATCCCCCTTGTATGTGTAATCCTGTGTCCATATCAGAATTGCCATGGAGATTGAGACACCAGCCATTGATGTCAGGGAACTGGCATCAATGGCTGGTGGATTTGGGGCCAAAGTCTTATTTCCATGGTGATACTGACACAGGCTTACATATAGATCAGGAAATAGAAGCCTAGAGGGGCAAGGAGACTGGTCTAAATTGATAGCAGAAAGTCAGAGTCCTGAACCCAGCTAAAATGAAAGCCCTTAATGATATTTGTAGAAGAATAATACAAACAATTCATTTCTCTAGCACTAGAAAGTTCACATTCTCGTGGTTCTGTGAGCAAGGTAGCACATATTATTTCTGCTTTACATATAAGAAAACTGAGGCACAGAGGAAGTATTGCAGCCAGGAATGGAACCCAGGATTACTGCTTATTCCAACCCTGCTGCTCTTTCTACTACTCTCTACCATGTCTGGCAGCAGCAGATCAGTTCCATTAACGACCAGTTGATAGAGTTTTCGCTACATGTAGTGGAGTGAGGCTATGGAGAGATAACAGACACAGGCATTAACAATCTCTTTGGAGGGTCACCATGCATACATGTTTGAGAGATGGGGCAGCGTAGTGGATAGCCAGCCTCCTAAGGTGTCAGGAAGACCCAGCTCCAAGCTCTGAACCTGACTGGCCACTTTACTTGTAAATACCCCAGGTAAGG
Source organism: Vombatus ursinus (assembly GCF_900497805.2). Taxonomy (NCBI): domain Eukaryota; kingdom Metazoa; phylum Chordata; class Mammalia; order Diprotodontia; family Vombatidae; genus Vombatus; species Vombatus ursinus. Next base: position 18,100,192 of record NW_020954596.1, on the reverse strand, counting down.
GAGACGCTAAACCAGTAAATTGCTGAAGAGCTGCTGGTCTGCACTGTGGAAAGGATTTCCACACTTGGTATTCCTTACACTGATGAAATCCCATCGGTACCAAATACACACACACACACACACACACACACACACACACACACATATTCACATACATATACAGATATATATATACACATATATACATATGCACATACACATACATGCACAAATAGATATATATACATACATATGTACAATACATATATGTATATAAATAGATATATACACATACATATATACACATACATACATATAGATAGATAGCTATACATGATATACATATATCTATAACTATCTATCTACTTATATATACATATATATATATACACATAAAAAGATAGCTAATGATATAAAATAGTACAAGAAGTAAAAGGAACGCAGGATCACTGAGCACCAGTTGGGGAAAGTTTTCCTGAGAAGGTGAGAGCTGAAACCAAAGCAGTCCCCAGATAAGCCGGGGAGTTTGAGAGAGCAAAGACTAGCGGCTTACAATAGCAAGAAAGATGCCTGTTCAGCTTTAATGTAGAAGATTTTCCATCCAGGTCACTGGTCATTGATAAAGTTATTCTGTTTTCAAACTAAACACTTTCTTTCCTCTGAGGACTGGGAAGTTTGTACAAAGAGATACAGTCTTGTGCCCTCTCTCCTGTGGATCTTTCAGGCCATATCATTAAATGAATATCATGCTATGGCTCTTAAATGAAAGCTGAAACATAATCCAAAAGATATCCTAACCATTACAGCCAACTTCAAAGAGCCATAATTGATGGCAGCAATCATTTTTAAAAGCCGGTGAATAGCCCTTTAAAAAGGGGGTGGGGCGGGAGAACAAACAAAAAACAGTTAAATGACGAAAATTTCAGTCTGGTAGTTTCACAAGAGTGGCAAAGGCACCCTGGGAATGTCCCAGTCCTCCAGCCTTGACAGTGAGGACAATTCCAACCCAGTCCCAAAGATGGAGGCCTGAGCGACCCAATCTGGCTTGCACTTAAAGGATGGGGGAGAAGTCCCAGCAGTCAAATGAGTTAATGTATGTAAAGCAATTTGCAAATCTTAAAGCATTATATAAATGCTAGGTGGCCCATTGGCTAGAGCTCTGGGTCTGGAGTCGGAAAGACAGACAGCCATAGGGAAATAGATTGATACACCCTCAGCAATGGCAGCACTGATTTAATTGTGGTTCCAGAACTAGAAAGGGAAGGAGGCAAGGACAGCAAGAAGGGTCTGCCAGAGATGGCCTAGAAACAAAATGAGCATGGCTGGAGCCTGGTTGATACAATGCACAACATAAGGCACCAATCAGGACAGTGGGGGCCAGAAGAGGAATTCTGGAAAGAACAAGGTTAAGTCCTCCAGGGCATGAGAGACTGACTAATTCAATTTTTCTTTCTAGTGTGACTGTATTCGCTGTGATCTGGGGCAAGGTAACAAGCTTGGTCACAGGTGATAAGACACTCAGATACCCTTTGCTTTCTTGGCTCCCTTCCTCAAGTGAGCAGCTATCTAATACAGCAGCTAGACACAGATAGAAGGGAAATGCTTAATTCTGAGTCATCTACTTTTCATTTCTTCACTGCTCACTGGAGTGCTCTATCCCATCTCTTATCTTACTATTCCATAACAGTTTCCTCATCTGTAAAATGGGGATGATAATAGCACTTATATCCTAGGCTTGTGAGGCTCAAATGACATAATATTTATAAAATGCTTAGCACAGTGCCTGGCACGTAGTAGGTGCTATTTAAATGCTAGGTATTATTATTATGTAGTACAGTTCTTTCTCTGAGCTAGTTTTATATATCAACACATGCCAACATAGCTTCCTTTGCTTATGGGCTCCTGGTTAAAAGCAACTTTAGCACATGTAGGAATACTGGCACGCGCCCTGGTAAGATGGCCCTACTTGCTGCTCTCTTGTCTGAGTACCATCAACAACAGACACAGAATCACCAGCCAGGTCTGGTCTGAGCTAGATGCGCAGCCTGAATTCCTAATCATATCAGCTTCCTAGAATCCTCATCATTGAGCACATGCTAGCTGAGGCCTCCGGGGTCTCTGGTAGACCAGACTAGAACCATCAGCTCTGGCTCAATAGAAATGGGTAAGGGAAGGGAGAAGAAACGCTTGATGGATTCACAAAAATAGAATTTCAAGGACAAAGCAGCATGGTATATTTGAAAGCATGATGGCTTGAGAATCAGAAGCTTTAGTTTTCAATCCTGGCCCAGTGGTTTTAGATAAGTCAATTCATATCCTGGGCCTCATTTCCCTCCCTTGTGAAATGAAGGTTGACTGGATGATGTCCAAGGTCCCTTCCAGTTAATGACATTCTATGAAGTTCACTTGCCTTGTCTAACTGAATGAAACATAGTTGTACAGCAACTGGTGTCTGGGAAATAATAGTAGCCCTAAATAACCCTGGAGTGGGCTGTTTGCAAACAGTGGAGTTGCTTCTATCCAACTGGGAATCCCTACAACATTGAAAGGTGTTTCAAAGTTGGGACTAGGCTTTGTATTTCTTTTGTGTCCCCCATAGGACCTTAGAGTCCAGAATGGTTCGGTAGAAAGATCCCTGAAGGTAGAAAACCTGGGCCAGGCTCTGAATAGCTGACTAGCAATAACTAACAGTGTGGCCTTGGAAACTTCACCTCATGTGTAAATGAGAAAGTTGGGCTGGATGACATCAAAGGCTCTCCTTTGATTGAATATTCTAGCACTGTGCAAAGTATATAGTGGGTTTTCAAAAGTGTGCTCTTTTAACTAGAAAAAAAAGTTTCAAATTGATTTGGGTGTCAGATGGAGAAGGCCAAAGACAATATCTTGTTCACTCAATGTGGAAAGGACTGTTGGACCTATCACACACCAGGGTCTGACATCAGCCAAACCATTTGCTAATCATTAGCCATAAAACTGTCTGATGTTCAATGTTTGTCACAAATATTTGGACTCCTTTATTGAGTTTTGAGTTATTTATTGATTATTATTTTTTAAGTAGAATTGCCCTCATGGAATTCAAAGTGTATTCACACCCTAAGTGAGTTATTCTGCTAATGTCTTTACACTGAACAGTCCTTTTGTGTAATACCACATGTAATCCCATCATTTAGTAATAACATTAGCTTACTTTTATATAATTAAGACTTCATTCATTTATTCATTTCAAATCACTTCACATACATTATCTCATTTGATCCTCACAATCTTGTTTGTTACATTTCACAAATGTTACTATCTTCATTTGACAGATGGGGAAACTGAGACATTTCTCCAGGATAACACATGGTGGCTAGCATGGTGATGAGTATGGAACCCAGAATGCCAGCCACTGATTGCACTGCCTTGATGTTGCTAACAATGTAAGAAGTAAATCTGTTTTGGGCTTTAAACCTTTTCCCTACTGTGTTTACACAACCATCCTAGAGCATTGAAGAGGAGGCAGGAAAGTTGGGTCCTAAGCCCAGCTCTGGTATCAACTAGTCATGTGACATTAGGTAGACAGCTTCCCTTCTTTGGGAAGGACCTCACTTTACTCTGGGACATGATCAGCTTGGGATCATAGGCTTTCAAACTGACAGGGAGTTTGATGTAATCTACTCCAACCTCCTCATTTTAAAGAATTGGAAAATGAAGCCTAGAGGGGAAGTGACTTGACCTAGTAATAAGTAAGACATGAGATTGAAGGCAGGTCTTCTGACTCCTGATCCAGGGTGCTCTCTTCTAAAATACTCTTCCTCTTGAAAAGCAGATTGAACTAGATGACATCTAAGGTTCCTTCTAGACCTAAAAACATCATCATTCATTTATTAACTCAGCTTCTTTGGAAGAACTTTTGGTCAAGATGTCTGCCTGAGAGTCAGGAAGACCTGAGTTCAAATCCGAACTCAGACACTTGACACCTACTAGCTGTGTGATCCTGGGCAAGTCACTTAACTCCAATTGCCAAAAAGCAAAAACAAAAACAAAACAAAAACAAAAAAAGTCTGCCTGAATGGAGGCAGACTGCCCAGTTCCTACATATTTACTGCAGAACCCCACTCCCAAAGCTCTAATTAGACTAAATAATGATCGAGAAACCAAATGAACAACTACAGTAAATGATTTTTTTCCACCCCAGAACCACCCAAGATGTCAGCCAGAAGCCCGAGGACAAGAAATAAGAGGGAATGCCAGCAAAGTCAGTGCCAGAGCTCGTTAGCCTCTCAGTACAACTAGGGACAATTAGAGCATGTATAGCTTGCAAAGTTCTGTGGTGACTATAAGAGTAGCAGTCCCCTCTCCCCCAAGAAAGCCCCAGAGTCAGGACATTAGAAGCTTTGGATAGCAGCAGTATAGGCACAGCAGTATTTGTATCAGGGACGCTAAGGTCCCTAATACTTTCTCCTGAGATGCCAGAGAAGGCTCTGAAGAGACAGTGCTCTGAACTTCAAAGATCCAGGGGGCCTAACCCTGTGAAGCAGAGGTCAACGCAGGGTCCAAGAAACTCAGGGCAAGCCCAAACAAGGCCAACCATATCACCCAAAAGTGCAGCTGGAGGCAGAGCCTGGCCCTGGCAGAAAGCCCCAGTTCAGGAACTAAAGATGGAGATGTGCAGTAAATCAAAGAAGACATAGATTAGTACCAGTTTCCTTGAGAGGTGGAGACAGGAGCATCTTTTTAAAAGACTGGTAGGGCAGCTGATCCATGTCTCTCACACTTCAAAGTTCCCTGAAAATCTGAAAAAATTGAGCATTGCCATAATTTTTCAAAAATCTTGAAAAATCACTTTCTGAAGCTTCATTGTATGACTTGGATAATGTTAAAGAGTTATTGTCATGAGTGTTTTCCTTCCTTCCTTCCTTCCTCTCCCTTTTCTCTTTCTCTGTTTCTTCATTCCTTCCTCCTTCTCTTCCTCCCTACCTCCTCTCTTCTTTCTTCCTTTCTTTCTCTCTCCTTCCTTTCTTCTTTTTGCTTTCTTCCTCTTTCCCTCCCTTCCCTTCCTTCCTCCCTCCCTCCCTTCTCTCTTTCTTTCTCTCTCTTTTTCTCATTTTCTTTGTTTCTTCTATCCATCTTTCTTTTTTCCTTCTTTTCTTCCTTCTTTCCTTTCTTTTTTTCTTTCTTCCTTCCTTCTTTCTTTCTTTCTTTCTTTCTTTCTTTCTTTCTTTCTTTCTTTC